>NW_027314752.1:20320681-20622651 GCF_023375885.2 Dermacentor andersoni
CCGCCCTGATGAACAAAGGAAGGTTATTGATTAAGACGTGCGATATGACACCTGAAAGGTTGCCTTGAGAGAAACGCAGTGGCGCTTCTTTTAAAGATAAAATGTTCAGAATTTTGAATCACGCAGCTATGAGGCGTAGCTGTGGAATACGTTTCACATACTACATGATATATTGCATTTAACGAATTTTCTCGCCCGGATTTTCTTTAACGATATTAGAGGAAAACGTCCACCTTGATGAACAAAGGAAGCTTATTGATTAAGATGTGCGACATGACACCTGAAAGGTTGTCTTGAGAGAAACGCAGTGGCACTTCCTTTGAACAGACAATGTTCACCATTTTAAATCATGCAGCAATGAGGCGTCGTGTGGAATACGTTTCACATACTGCATGATATATTGCATTTAACGAATTTGCTTTTTGGATTTTCTTTCGCGATATTAGAGGAAAACTTCCGCCTTGATGAACAAAGAAAGGTTATTGAATAAGACGTGCGACATGACACCTGAAAGGTTGTCTTGAGAGAAACGCAGTTTCGCTTCCTTTGAAGAGAAAATGTTCAGATTTTTAAATCACGCAGCTATGAGGTGTCGCTGTGGAATACGTTTCACATACTCCATGAAATATTGCATTTAACGAATTGGCTCACCAGGATTTTCTTTCGCGATATTAAAGGAAATTTTCCGCCTTGATTAACAAAGGAAGGTTATTGATTAAGACGTGCGACATGACACCTGAAAGGTTGTCTTGAGAGAAACGCAGTTTCGCTTCCTTTGAAGAGATAATGTTCTGAATTTTAAATCACGCAGCTATGAGGCGTTGCTGTGGAATACGTTACACATGCTACATAATATATTGCATTTAACCAATTTGCTGACCCGGATTTTCATTAACGATATTAGAGAAAAACGTCCGCTTTGAAGAACAAAGGAAGGTTATTGATTAAGACGTGCGACATGACACCTGAATGGTTGTCTTGAGATAAACGCAATGGCGCTTCTTGTGAAGAGGAAATGTTCAGAATTTAAATCACGCACCTATAAGGCGTCGCTGTGGAATACGCTTCACATACTACATGATATATTGCATTTAACCAATTTGCTGGCCCGGATTTTCTTTAGTGATATTAGAGGAAAATTTCCGCCTTGATGAACAAAGGAAGGTTATTGATTAGAACGTGCGACATGACACCTCTAAGGTTGTCTTGAGAGAAACGCAGTGGCGCTTCCTTTGAAGAGAAAATGTTCTCAATTTTAAATCACAGAACTATGAGGCGTCGCTGTGGAATACGTTACACATGCTACCTAATATATTGCATCTAACCAATTTGCTGGCCCGGATTTTCTTTAAAAATATTAGAGGAAAACTTCCACATTGATGAACAAAGGAAGGTTGTTTAATCAGACGTGCGACATGACACCTGAAACGTTGTCTTGAGAGAATCGCAGTGGCATTAAAATGTTCTGAATTTTAAATCACGCAGCTATGACGTGTCGCTGTGGACTACGTTACTCATGCTACATAATATATAGCATCTAATCAGTTTGCTGACCCGGATTTTTTTTAGTGATATTAGAGGAAAATTTCCGCCTTGATGAACAAAGGAAGGTTACTGATTAAGACGTGCGACATGACACCTGAAAGGTTCTCTTGAGATAAACGCAGTGGCGCTTCCTTTGAAGAGAAAATGCTCTCAATTTTAAATCACAGAACTATGAGGCGTCGCTGTGGAATACGTTACACATACTACATGATATATTGCATTTAACGAATTTCCTTGCCCGGATTTTCTTTAGGGATATTAGAGGAAAATTTCCGCCTTGATGAGCAAAGGAAGGTTACTGATTAAGACGTGCGACATGACACCTGAAAGGTTGTCTTGAGAGAAACGCAGTGTCGCATCCTTTGAAGACAAGAGGTTCAGAATTTTGAATCACGCAGCTATGAGGCGTCGCTGTGGAATACGTTTCACATACTACATGATATATTGCATTTAACGAATTTGCTGGCCCGGATTTTCATTAACGATATTAGAGAAAAACGTGCGCCTTGAAGAACAAAGGAAGGTTATTGACAAAGACGTGCGACATGACACCTGAAAGGTTGTCTTGAGATAAACGCAATGGCGCTTCCTTTGAAGAGGAAATGTTCAGAATTTAAATCACGCAGCTATGAGGCGTCGCTGTGGAATACGTTTCACATACTACATGATATATTGCATTTAACGAATTTGCTGGCCCGGATTTTCTTTAATGATATTAGAGGAAAACTTCCGCCTTGATGAACAAAGGAAGGTTATTGATTAGGACGTGCGACATGACACCCCAAAGGTTCTCTTGTAAGAAACGCAGTGGCGCTTTCTTTGAAGAGAAACTGTTCAGAATTTTAAATCACGCAGATTTGAGGCGTCGCAGGGGAATACGTTACACATGATACATAATATATTGCATCTAACCAGTTTGCAGACCCGGATTTTCTTTAGTGATATTAGAGGAAAATTTCTGCCTTGATGAACAAAGGAAGGGTATTGATTAGAACGTGCGACATGACACCTCTACGGTTGTCTTGAGAGAAACGCAGTGGCGCTTCCTTTGAAGAGAAAATGTTCTGAATTTTAAATCACAGAACTATGAGGCGTCGCTGTGCAATACGTTACACATGCTACCTAATATTTTGCATCTAACCAATTTGCTGGCCCGGATTTTCTTTAAAGATATTAGAGGAAAACTTCCACCTTGATGAACAAAGGAAGGTTATTTATTCAGACGTGCGACATGACACCTGAAACGTTGTCTTGAGAGAATCGCAGTGGCGCTTCCTTTGAAGAGAAAATGTTCTGAATTTTAAATCACGCAGCTATGAGGCGTCGCTGTGCAATACGTTACAAATACTACATAATACATTGCGTTTAACCAATTTGGCAGGCCCAAGTTTCTTTTAAGATATTAGAGGAAAACGCCCGCCCTGATGAACAAAGGAAGGTTACTGATTAAGACGTGCGACATGACACCTGAAAGGTTGTCTTGAGAGAAACACAGTTACGCTTCCTTTGAAGAGAAAATGTTCAGAATTATAAATCACGCAGCTATGAGGCGTCGCTGTGGAATACGTTACACATGCTACCTAATATATTGCATCTAACCAACTTGCTGGCCCGGATTTTCTTTAATGATATTAGAGGAAAACTTCCGCCTTGATGAACAAAGGAAGGTTATTGATTAAGACATGCGACATGACACCTGAAAGGTTGTCTTGAGAGAAACGCAGTTTCGCTTCCATTGAAGAGAAAATGTTCTGAATTTTGAATCTCGCAGCTGTGAGGCGTCGCTGTGGAATACGTTTCAATAATACATGAAATATTGCAATTAACGAATTTGCTAGCCCGGATTTTCTTTAACGATGTTATAGGATAACTTCCGCCTTGATGAACAAAGGAAGGTGATTGATTAAGACGTGCGACATGACAACTGAAAGGTTGCCTTGTGAGAAACGCAGTTTCGCTTCCTTTGAAGAGATAATGTTGAGAATTTTAAATCACGCAGTTATGAGGCGTCGCTGTAGAATACGTTTCACATACTACATGAAATATTGCATTTAACGAATTGGCTGGCCCGGATTTTCTTTCGCAACAATAGAGTAAAACTTCCGCCTTGATGAACAAAGGAAGGTTATTGATTAAGACGTGCGACATGACACCTGAAAGGTTGTCTTGAGAGAAAAGCAGTTTCGCTTCTTTTGAAGAGAAAATGTTGAGAATTTTAAATCACGCAGCTGTGAGGCGTCGCTGTGGAATACGTTTCACATACTACATGATATATTGCATTTAACGAATTTGCTAGCCCGGATTTTCTTTAATGATATTAGAGGAAAGCTTCCGCCTTGATGAAAAAAGGAAGGTTATTGATTAAGACGCGCGACATGACACCTGAAAGGTTGTCTTGAGAGAAACGTAGTGGCGCTTCCTTTGAGGAGAAGATGTTCTGAATTTTAAATCACGCAGCTATGAGGCGTCGCTGTGGAATACGTTTCACATACTACATGATATATTGCATTTAACGAATTTGATTGCCCGGATTTTCTTTCGGTACATTAGACGAAAACGTCCGCCTTGAAGAACAAAGGAAGGTTATTGATTAAGACGTGCGACATGACACCTGAAAGGTTGTCTTGAGAGAAACGCTATGGCGCTTCCTTTGAAGAGAAAATGTTCAGAATTTTAAATCACGCAGCTATGAGGCATTGCTGTGGAATACGTTACACATGCTACATAATATATTGCATATAACCAATTTGCTGGCCCGGAATTTCTTTAAAGATATTAGAGGAAAACTTCCGCATTGATGAACAAAGGAAGGTTTTTGATTAAGACGTGCGACATGACAAATAAAAGGTTGTCTTGAGAGAAACGCAGTTTCGCTTCCTTTGAAGAGAAAATGTTCTGAATTTTAAATCACGCAGCTATGAGGCGTCGCTGTGGAATACGTTTCACATACTACATGATATATTGCATTTAACGAATTTGATTGCCCGGATTTTCTTTCGGTACATTAGACGAAAACGTCCGCCTTGAAGGACAAAGGAAGGTTATTGATTAAGACGTGCGACATGACACCTGAAAGGTTGTCTTGAGAGAAACGCTATGGCGCTTCCTTTGAAGAGAAAATGTTCAGAATTTTAAATCACGCAGCTATGAGGCGTTGCTGTGGAATACGTTACACATGCTACATAATATATTGCATATAACCAATTTGCTGGCCCGGAATTTCTTTAAAGATATTAGAGGAAAACTTCCGCCTTGATGAACAAAGGAAGGTTTTTGATTAAGACGTGCGACATGACAAATAAAAGGTTGTCTTGAGAGAAACGCAGTTTCGCTTCCTTTGAAGAGAAAATGTTCAGAATTTCGAATCACGCAGCTATGAGGCGTCGCTGTGGAATACGTTTCACATACTACATGATATATTGCATTTACCGAATTTGCTTGCCCGGATTTTCTTTATAGATATTAGAGGAAAACTTCCGCCTTGATGAACAAAGGAAGGTTATTGAGTAAGACGTGCGACATGACACCTGAAAGGTTGTCTTGAGAGAAACGTAGTGGCGCTTCCTTTGAGGAGAAAAAGGTTCTGAATAATAAATCACGCAGCTATGAGGCGTCGCTGTGGAATATGTTTCAATATTACATGAAATGTTGCATTTAACGAATTTGCTTGCCCCGATTTTCTTTAATGATATTAGAGGAAAGCTTCCGCCTTGATGAACAAAGGAAGGTTATTGATTAAGACGCGCGACATGACACCTGAAAGGTTGTCTTGAGAGAAACGCAGTGGCGCTTCCTTTGAAGAGAAAATGTTCAGAATTTCGAATCACGCAGCTATGAGGCGTCGCTGTGGAATACGTTTCACATACTACATGATATATTGCATTTACCGAATTTGCTTGCCCGGATTTTCTTTATAGATATTAGAGGAAAACTTCCGCCTTGATGAACAAAGGAAGGTTATTGATTAGGTCGTGCGACATGACACCTGAAAAGTTGTCTTGAGAGAAACGCAGTTTCGCTTCCTTTGAAGAGAAAATGTTCAGAATTTTGGATCACGCGGCTATGAGGCGTCGCTGTGGAATACGTTACACTTGCAACATAATATGTTGCATCTAACCAATTTGCTGCCCCGAAGTTTCTTTAACGATATTAGAGGATAACTTCCGCCTTGATGAACAAAGGAAGGTGATTGATTAAGACGTGCGACATGACAACTGAAAGGTTGCCTTGTGAGAAACGCAGTTTCGCTTCCTTTGAAGAGATAATGTTGAGAATTTTAAATCACGCAGCTATGAGGCGTCGCTGTAGAATACGTTTCACATACTACATGAAATATTGCATTTAACGAATTGGCTGGCCCGGATTTTCTTTCGCAACAATAGAGTAAAACTTCCGCCTTGATGAACAAAGGAAGGTTATTGATTAAGACGTGCGACATGACACCTGAAAGGTTGTCTTGAGAGAAAAGCAGTTTCGCTTCTTTTGAAGAGAAAATGTTGAGAATTTTAAATCACGCAGCTGTGAGGCGTCGCTGTGGAATACGTTTCACATACTACATGATATATTGCATTTAACGAATTTGCTAGCCCGGATTTTCTTTAATGATATTAGAGGAAAGCTTCCGCCTTGATGAACAAAGGAAGGTTATTGATTAAGACGCGCGACATGACACCTGAAAGGTTGTCTTGAGAGAAACGTAGTGGCGCTTCCTTTGAGGAGAAGATGTTCTGAATTTTAAATCACGCAGCTATGAGGCGTCGCTGTGGAATACGTTTCACATACTAAATGATATATTGCATTTAACGAATTTGATTGCCCGGATTTTCTTTCGGTACATTAGACGAAAACGTCCGCCTTGAAGAACAAAGGAAGGTTATTGATTAAGACGTGCGACATGACACCTGAAAGGTTGTCTTGAGAGAAACGCTATGGCGCTTCCTTTGAAGAGAAAATGTTCAGAATTTTAAATCACGCAGCTATGAGGCATTGCTGTGGAATACGTTACACATGCTACATAATATATTGCATATAACCAATTTGCTGCCCCGGAATTTCTTTAAAGATATTAGAGGAAAACTTCCGCCTTGATGAACAAAGGAAGGTTTTTGATTAAGACGTGCGACATGACAAATAAAAGGTTGTCTTGAGAGAAACGCAGTTTCGCTTCCTTTGAAGAGAAACTGTTCTGAATTTTAAATCACGCAGCTATGAGGCGTCGCTGTAGAATACGTTTCACATACTACATGATATATTGCATTTAACGAATTTGATTGCCCGGATTTTCTTTCGGTACATTAGACGAAAACGTCCGCCTTGAAGAACAAATGAAGGTTATTGATTAAGACGTGCGACATGACACCTGAAAGGTTGTCTTGAGAGAAACGCTATGGCGCTTCCTTTGAAGAGAAAATGTTCAGAATTTTAAATCACGCAGCTATGAGGCGTTGCTGTGGAATACGTTACACATGCTACATAATATATTGCATATAACCAATTTGCTGGCCCGGAATTTCTTTAAAGATATTAAAGGAAAACTTCCGCCTTGATGAACAAAGGAAGGTTTTTGATTAAGACGTGCGACATGACAAATAAAAGGTTGTCTTGAGAGAAACGCAGTTTCGCTTCCTTTGAAGGGAAAATGTTCAGAATTTCGAATCACGCAGCTATGAGGCGTCGCTGTGGAATACGTTTCACATACTACATGATATATTGCATTTACCGAATTTGCTTGCCCGGATTTTCTTTATAGATATTAGAGGAAAACTTCCGCCTTGATGAACAAAGGAAGGTTATTGAGTAAGACGTGCGACATGACACCTGAAAGGTTGTCTTGAGAGAAACGTAGTGGCGCTTCCTTTGAGGAGAAAAGGTTCTGAATAATAAATCACGCAGCTATGAGGCGTCGCTGTGGAATACGTTTCAATATTACATGAAATATTGCATTTAACGAATTTGCTTGCCCCGATTTTCTTTAATGATATTAGAGGAAAGCTTCCGCCTTGATGAACAAAGGAAGGTTATTGATTAAGACGCGCGACATGACACCTGAAAGGTTGTCTTGAGAGAAACGTAGTGGCGCTTCCTTTGAGGAGAAAATGTTCAGAATTTTAAATCACGCAGCTATGAGGCATCGCTGTGGAATACGTTTCACATACTACATGATATATTGCATTTAACGAATTTGCTTGCCCCGATTTTCTTTAATGATATTAGAGGAAAGCTTCCGCCTTGATGAACAAAGGAAGGTTATTGATTAAGACGCGCGACATGACACCTGAAAGGTTGTCTTGAGAGAAATGCAGTGGCGCTTCCTTTGAAGAGAAAATGTTCAGAATTTCGAATCACGCAGCTATGAGGCGTCGCTGTGGGATACGTTTCACATACTACATGAAATATTTCATTTAACGAATTGGCTTACCCGGATTTTCTTTCGCAACATTAGAGGAAAGCTTCCGCTTTGATGAACAAAGGAAGGTTATTGATTAGGTCGTGCGACATGACACCTGAAAAGTTGTCTTGAGAGAAACGCAGTTTCGGTTCCTTTGAAGAGAAAATGTTCAGAATATTGGATCACGCGGCTATGAGGCGTCGCTGTGGAATACGTTACACTTGCAACATAATATGTTGCATCTAACCAATTTGCTGCCCCGAAGTTTCTTTAACGATATTAGAGGAAAACTTCCGCCTTGATGAACAAAGGAAGGTGATTGATTAAGACGTGCGACATGACAACTGAAAGGTTGCCTTGTGAGAAACGCAGTTTTGCTTCCTTTGAAGAGATAATGTTGAGAATTTTAAATCACGCAGCTATGAGGCGTCGCTGTAGAATACGTTTCACATACTACATGAAATATTGCATTTAACGAATTGGCTGGCCCGGATTTTCTTTCGCAACAATAGAGTAAAACTTCCGCCTTGATGAACAAAGGAAGGTTATTGATTAAGACGTGCGACATGACACCTGAAAGGTTGTCTTGAGAGAAAAGCAGTTTCGCTTCTTTTGAAGAGAAAATGTTGAGAATTTTAAATCACGCAGCTGTGAGGCGTCGCTGTGGAATACGTTTCACATACTACATGATATATTGCATTTAACGAATTTGCTAGCCCGGATTTTCTTTAATGATATTACAGGAAAGCTTCCGCCTTGATGAACAAAGGAAGGTTATTGATTAAGACGCGCGACATGACACCTGAAAGGTTGTCTTGAGAGAAACGTAGTGGCGCTTCCTTTGAGGAGAAGATGTTCTGAATTTTAAATCACGCAGCTATGAGGCGTCGCTGTGGAATACGTTTCACATACTACATGATATATTGCATTTAACGAATTTGATTGCCCGGATTTTCTTTCGGTACATTAGACGAAAACGTCCGCCTTGAAGAACAAAGGAAGGTTATTGATTAAGACGTGCGACATGACACCTGAAAGGTTGTCTTGAGAGAAACGCTATGGCGCTTCCTTTGAAGAGAAAATGTTCAGAATTTTAAATCACGCAGCTATGAGGCATTGCTGTGGAATACGTTTCACATACTACATGAAATATTGCATTTAACGAATTGGCTGGCCCGGATTTTCTTTCGCAACAATAGAGTAAAACTTCCGCCTTGATGAACAAAGGAAGGTTATTGATTAAGACGTGCGACATGACACCTGAAAGGTTGTCTTGAGAGAAAAGCAGTTTCGCTTCTTTTGAAGAGAAAATGTTGAGAATTTTAAATCACGCAGCTGTGAGGCGTCGCTGTGGAATACGTTTCACATACTACATGATATATTGCATTTAACGAATTTGCTAGCCCGGATTTTCTTTAATGATATTACAGGAAAGCTTCCGCCTTGATGAACAAAGGAAGGTTATTGATTAAGACGCGCGACATGACACCTGAAAGGTTGTCTTGAGAGAAACGTAGTGGCGCTTCCTTTGAGGAGAAGATGTTCTGAATTTTAAATCACGCAGCTATGAGGCGTCGCTGTGGAATACGTTTCACATACTACATGATATATTGCATTTAACGAATTTGATTGCCCGGATTTTCTTTCGGTACATTAGACGAAAACGTCCGCCTTGAAGAACAAAGGAAGGTTATTGATTAAGACGTGCGACATGACACCTGAAAGGTTGTCTTGAGAGAAACGCTATGGCGCTTCCTTTGAAGAGAAAATGTTCAGAATTTTAAATCACGCAGCTATGAGGCATTGCTGTGGAATACGTTACACATGCTACATAATATATTGCATACAACCAATTTGCTGGCCCGGAATTTCTTTAAAGATATTAGAGGAAAACTTCCGCCTTGATGAAAAGAGGAAGGTTTTTGATTAAGACGTGCGACATGACAAATAAAAGGTTGTCTTGAGAGAAACGCAGTTTCGCTTCCTTTGAAGAGAAAATGTTCAGAATTTCGAATCACGCAGCTATGAGGCGTCGCTGTGGAATACGTTTCACATACTACATGATATATTGCATTTACCGAATTTGCTTGGCCGGATTTTCTTTATAGATATTAGAGGAAAACTTCCGCCTTGATGAACAAAGGAAGGTTATTGAGTAAGACGTGCGACATGACACCTGAAAGGTTGTCTAGAGAGAAACGTAGTGGCGCTTCCTTTGAGGAGAAAAGGTTCTGAATAATAAATCACGCAGCTATGAGGCGTCGCTGTGGAATACGTTTCAATAATACATGAAATATTGCATTTAACGAATTTGCTTGCCCCGATTTTCTTTAATGATATTAGAGGAAAGCTTACGCCTTGACGAACAAAGGAAGGTTATTGATTAAGACGTACGACATGACACCTCAAAGGTTGTCTTGAGAGAAACGCTATGGCGCTTCCTTTGAAGAGAAAATACTCAGAATTTTAAATCACGCAGCTATGAGGCGTTGCTGTGGAATACGTTACACATGCTACATAATATATTGCATATAACCAATTTGCTGGCCCGGAATTTCTTTAAAGATATTAGAGGAAAACTTTCGCCTTGATGAACAAAGGAAGGTTTTTGATTAAGACGTGCGACATGACAACTAAAAGGTTGTCTTGAGAGAAACGCAGTTTCGCTTCCTTTAAAGAGAAAATGTTCAGAATTTTAAATCACGCAGCTATGAGGCGTCGCTGTGGAATACGTTTCACATCCTACATGAAATATTGCATTTAACGAATTGGCTGGCTCGGATTTTCTTTAATGATATTAGAGGAAAGCTTCCGCCTTGATGAACAAAGGAAGGTTATTGATTAAGACGCGCGACATGACACCTGAAAGGTTGTCTTGAGAGAAACGTAGTGGCGCTTCCTTTGAGGAGAAAATGTTCAGAATTTTAAATCACGCAGCTATGAGGCATCGCTGTGGAATACGTTTCACCTACTACATGATATATTGCATTTAACGAATTTGCTTGCCCCGATTTTCTTTAATGATATTAGAGGAAAGGTTCCGCCTTGATGAACAAAGGAAGGTTATTGAGTATTACGTGCGACATCACACCTGAAAGGTTGTCTTGAGAGAAACGGAGTGGCGCTTCCTTTGAGGAGAAAAGGTTCTGAATAATAAATCACGCAGCTATGAGGCGTCGCTGTGGAATACGTTTCAATAATACATGAAATATTGCATTTAACGAATTTGCTAGCCCGGATTTTCTTTAACGATGTTATAGGATAACTTCCGCCTTGATGAACAAAGGAAGGTGATTGATTAAGACGTGCGACATGACAACTGAAAGGTTGCCTTGTGAGAAACACAGTTTCGCTTCCTTTGAAGAGATAATGTTGAGAATTTTATATCACGCAGCTATGAGACGTCGCTGTAGAATACGTTTCACATACTACATGAAATATTGCATTTAACGAATTGGCTGGCCCGGATTTTCTTTCGCAACAATAGAGTAATACTTCCGGCTTGATGAACAAAGGAAGGTTATTGATTAAGACGTGCGACATGACACCTGAAAGGTTGTCTTGAGAGAAAAGCAGTTTCGCTTCCTTTGAAGAGAAAATGTTGAGAATTTTAAATCACGCAGCTATGAGGCATTGCTGTGGAATACGTTACACATGCTACATAATATATTGCATATAACCAATTTGCTGGCCCGGAATTTCTTTAAAGATATTAGAGGAAAACTTTCGCCTTGATGAACAAAGGAAGGTCATTGATTAAGACGTGTGACATGACACCTGAAAGGTTGTCTTGAGAGAATTGCAGTGTCGCATCCTTTGAAGAGAAAATGTTCAGAATTTTGAATCACGCAGCTATGAGGCGTCGCTGTGCAATACGTTTCACATACTACATGATATATTGCATTTAACGAATTTGCTTGCCCGGATTTTCTTTCGCAACATTAGAGGAAAACTTCCGCTTTGATGAACAAAGGAAGGTAATTGATTAAGGCGTGTGACATGACACCTGAAAGGTTGTCTTGAGAGAAACGCAGTGTCGCATCCTTTGAAGAGAAAATGTTCTGAATTTTGAATCACGCAGATATGATGCGTCGCTGTGGAATACGTTTCACATACTACGTGAAATATTGCATTTAACGAATTTGCTGGCCCGGTTTTCTTTAACGATATTAGAGGAAAACTTCCGCCTTGAAGAACAAAGGAAGGTTATTAAGACGTGCGACATGACACCTGAAAGATTGTCGTGAGAGAAACACAGTTACGCTTCCTTTGAAGAGAAAATGTTCAGAATGATAAATCACGCAGCTATGAGGCGTCGCTGTGGAATACGTTACACATGCTACGTAATATATTGCATCTAACCAATTTGCTGGCCCGGATTTTTTTTAATGATATTAGAGGAAAACTTCCGCCTTGATGAACAAAGGAAGGTTTTTGATTAAGACGTGCGACATGACACCTGAAAGGTTGTCTTAAGAGAAACGCAGTGGCGCTTCCTTTGAAGAGAAAATGTTCAGAATTTCGAATCACGCAGCTATGAGGCGTCGCTGTGGAATACGTTTCATATACTACATGATATATTGCATTTACCGAATTTGCTTGCCCGGATTTTCTTTATAGATATTAGAGGAAAACTTCCGCCTTGATGAACAAAGGAAGGTTATTGAGTAAGACGTGCGACATGACACCTGAAAGGTTGTCTTGAGAGAAACGTAGTGGCGCTTCCTTTGAGGAGAAAAGGTTCTGAATAATAAATCACGCAGCTATGAGGCGTCGCTGTGGAATACGTTTCAATAATACATGAAATATTGCATTTAACGAATTTGCTAGCCCGGATTTTCTTTAACGATGTTATAGGATAACTTCAGCCTTGATGAACAAAGGAAGGTGATTGATTAAGACGTGCGACATGACAACTGAAAGGTTGCCTTGTGAGAAACGCAGTTTCGCTTCCTTTGAAGAGATAATGTTGAGAATTTTATATCACGCAGCTATGAGACGTCGCTGTAGAATACGTTTCACATACTACATGAAATATTGCATTTAACGAATTGGCTGGCCCGGATTTTCTTTCGCAACAATAGAGTAAAACTTCCGCCTTGATGAACAAAGGAAGGTTATTGATTAAGACGTGCGACATGACACCTGAAAGGTTGTCTTGAGAAAAAAGCAGTTTCGCTTCTTTTGAAGAGAAAATGTTGAGAATTTTAAATCACGCAGCTGTGAGGCGTCGCAGTGGAATACGTTACACATGCTACATAATATATTGCATATAACCAATTTCCTGGCCCGGAATTTCTTTAAAGATATTAGAGGAAAACTTCCGCCTTGATGAACAAAGGAAGGTTTTTGATTAAGACGTGCGACATGACAACTAAAAGGTTGTCTTGAGAGAAACGCAGTTTCGCTTCCTTTAAAGAGAAAATGTTCAGAATTTTAAATCACGCAGCTATGAGGCATCGCTGTGGAATACGTTTCACATACTACATGATATATTGCATTTAACGAATTTGCTGGCCCGGATTTTCTTTAACGATATTAGAGGAAAACTTCCGCCTTGATGAATAAAGGAAGGTTATTAATTAGGCCTTGCGACATGACACCTGAAAGGTTGTCTTGAGAGAAACGCAGTGGCGCTTCCTTTGAAGCGAAAATGTTCAGAATTTTCAATCACGCAGCTATGAGGCGTCGCTGTGGAATACGTTTCACATACTACATAATGTATTGCATTTAACCAATTTGGTGGCCCCAAGTTTCTTTAACGATATTAGAGGAAAACGCCCCCCCCTGATGAACAAAGGAAGGTTATTGATTAAGAAGTGCGGCATGACACCTGAAAGGTTGTCTTGAGAGAAACGTAGTGGCGCTTCCTTTGAGGATAAAAGGTTCTGAATAATAAATCACGCAGCTATGAGGCGTCGCTGTGGAATACGTTTCAATAATACATGAAATATTGTATTTAACGAATTTGCTAGCCCGGATTTTCTTTAACGATGTTATAGGATAACTTCCGCCTTGATGAACACAGGAAGGTGATTGATTAAGACGTGCGACATGACAACTGAAAGGTTGCCTTGAGAGAAACGCAGTTTCGCTTCCTTTGAAGAGATAATGTTGAGAATTTTATATCACGCAGCTATGAGACTTCGCTGTAGAATACGTTTCACATACTACATGAAATATTGCATTTAACGAATTGGCTGGCCCGGATTTTCTTTCGCAACAATAGAGTAAAACTTCCGCCTTGATGAACAAAGGAAGGTTATTGATTAAGACGTGCGACATGACACCTGAAAGGTTGTCTTGAGAGAAAAGCAGTTTCGCTTCCTTTGAAGAGAAAATGTTGAGAATTTTAAATTACGCAGCTGTGAGGCGTCGCTGTGGAATACGCTTCACATACTACATGATATATTGCATTAAACGAATTTGATTGCCCGGATTTTCTTTCGGTACATTAGACGAAAACGTCCGCCTTGAAGAACAAAGGAAGGTTATTGATTAAGACGTGCGACATGACACCTGAAAGGTTGTCTTGAGAGAAACGCTATGGCGCTTCCTTTGAAGAGAAGATGTTCAGAATTTTAAATCACGCAGCTATGAGGCGTTGCTGTGGAATACGTTACACATGCTACATAATATATTGAATATAACCAATTTGCTTACCCGGAATTTCTTTAAAGATATTAGAGGAAAACTTCCGCCTTGATGAACAAAGGAAGGTTTTTGATTAAGACGTGCGACAGAACACCTGAAAGGTTGTCTTTGAGAGAAACGCAGTGTAGCATCCTTTGAAGAGAAAATGTTCAGAATTTTAAATCACGCAGCTATGACGCGTCGCTGTGGAATACGTTTCACATACTACATGATCTATTGCATTTAACGAATTTGCTGGCCCGGATTTTCTTTAACGATATTATTGGAAAACGTCCGCCTTGATGAACAAAGGAAGGTTATTGATTAAGACGGGCGACATGACACCTGAAAGGTTGTCTTGAGAGAAACGCAGTGTCACATCCTTTGAAGAGAAAATGTTCTGAATTTTGAATCCCGCAGATATGATGCGTCGCTGTGGAATACGTTTCACATACTACATAATATATAGCATTTAACCAATTTGGTGGCCCGAAGTTTCTTTAACGATATTAGAGGAAAACGCCCACCCTGATGAACAAAGGAAGGTTATTGATTAAGACGTGCGACATGACACCTGAAATGTTGCCTTGAGAGAAACGCAGTGGCGCTTACTTTGAAGAGAAAATGTTCAGAATTTTAAATCACGGAGCTATGAGCCGTCGCTGTGGAATGCGTTACACATACTACATGAAATACTGCATTTAACGAATTTGCTTGCCCGGATTTTCTTTCGCAGCATTACAGGAAAACTTCCGCCTTGATGAACAAAGGAATGTTATTGATTAAGACGTGCGACATGACACCTGAAAGGTTGTCTTGAGAGAAACGCAGTTTCGCTTCCTTTGAAGAGAAAATGTTCAGTATGTTCAATCACGCAGCTATGAGGCGTCGCTGTGGAATACGTTTCACATACTACATGAAATATTGCATTTAACGAATTGGCTGGCCCGGATTTTCTTTCGCGATATTAAAGGAAATCTTCCGCCTTGATGAACAAAGGAATGTTATTGATTAGGACGTGCGACATGACACCTGAAAGGTTGTCTTGAAAGAAACGCAGTTTCGCTTCCTTTGAAGAGAAAACCTTCTGAATAATAAATCACGCAGCTATGAGGCGTCGCTGTGGAATACGTTTCAATAATACATGAAATATTGCATTTAACGAATTTGCTAGACCGGATTTTCTTTAACGATATTATAGGATAACTACCGCCTTGATGAACAAAGGAAGGTGAGTGATTAAGACGTGCGACATGACACCTGAAAGGTTGTCTTGAGAGAAACGCAGTTTCGCTTCATTTGAAGGGAAAATGTTCAGAATTTTAAATCACGCCGCTATGAGGCGTTGCTGTGGAATACGTCACACATGCTACGTAATATATTGCATATAACCAATAAGCTGGCCCGGATTTTCTTTAAAGATATTAGAGGAAAACTTTCGCCTTGATGAACAAAGGAAGGTTTTTGATTAAGACGTGCGACATGACAACTGAAAGGTTGCCTTGAGAGAAACGCAGTTTCGCTTCCTTTGAAGAGATAATGTTGAGAATTTTAAATCACGCAGCTATGAGGCGTCGCTGTAGAATCCGTTTCACATACTACATGAAATATTGCATTTAACGAATTGGCTGGCCCGGATTTTCTTTCGCAACAATAGAGGAAAACTTCCGCTTTGATGAACAAAGGAAGGTCATTGATTAAGACGTTTGACATGACACCTGAAAGGTTGTCTTGAGAGAAACGCAGTTTCGCTTCCTTTGAAGAGAAAATGCTCCGTATTTTAAATCACGCAGCTATGACGCGTCGCTGTGGAATACGTTTCACATACTACATTATCTATTGCATTTAACGAATTTGCTAGCCCGGATTTTCTTTAACGATATTAGAGGAATATTTCCGCCTTGATGAACAAAGGAAGGTTATTGATTAGGACGTGCGACATGACACCTGAAAGGTTGCCTTGAGAGAAACGCAGTGGCGCTTCTTTTAAGGATAAAATGTTCAGAATTTTGAATCACGCAGCTATGAGGCGTCGCTGTGGAATATGTTACACATGCTACATAATATATTGCATCTAACCAATTTGCTTCCCGGATTTTCTTTAAAGATATAAGAGGAAAACTTCCGCCTTGATGAACAAAGGAAGGTTTTTGATTAAGACGTGCGACATGACACCTGAAACGTTGTCTTGAGAAAATCGCCGTGGCGCTTCCTTTGAAGAGAAAATGTTCTGAATTTTAAATCACGGAGCTATGAGGCGTCGCTGTGGAATGCGTTACACATACTGCATGAAATGTTGCATTTAACGAATTTGCTTGCCCGGATTTTCTTTCGCAGCATTAGAGGAAAACTTCCGCCTTGATGAACAAAGGAATGTTATTGATTAAGACGTGCGACATGACACCTGAAAGGTTGTCTTCACAGAAACGCAGTGGCGCTTCCTTTGAAGCGAAAATGTTCAGAATTTTAAATCCCGCAGCTATGAGGCGTCGCTGTGGAATACGTTTCACATACTACATAATATATTGCATTTAACCAATTTGGTGGCCCCAAGTTTCTTTAATGATATTAGAGGAAAACGCCCCCCCCCCCTGATGAACAAAGGAAGGTTATTGATTAAGAAGTGCGACATGACACCTGAAAGGTTGCCTTGAGAGAAACGCAGTGGCGCTTCTTTTAAAGATAAATTGTTCAGAATTTTGAATCACGCAGCTATGAGGCGTCGTTGTGGAACACGTTTCACATACTACATGATATATTGCATTTACCGAATTTGCTGGCCCGGATTTTCTTTAAATATATTAGAGGAAAACGTCCACCTTGATGAACAAAGGAAGCCTATTGATTAAGAGGAGCGACATGACACCTGAAAGGTTGCCTTGAGAGAAACGCAGTGCCGCTTCCTTTGAAGAGAAAATGTTCAGAATTTCGAATCACGCAGCTATGAGGCGTCGCTCTGGGATACGTTTCACATACTACATGATATATTGCATTTACCGAATTTGCTTGCCCGGATTTTCTTTATAGATATTAGAGGAAAACTTCCGCCTTGATGAACAAAGGAAGGTTATTGAGTAAGACGTGCGGCATGACACCTGAAAGGTTGTCTTGAGAGAAACGTAGTGGCGCTTCCTTTGAGGAGAAGATGTTCTGAATTTTAAATCACGCAGCTATGAGGCGTCGCTGTGGAATACGTTTCAATAATACATGAAATATTGCATTTAACAAATTTGCTAGCCCGGATTTTCTTTAACGATGTTATAGGATAACTTCCGCCTTGATGAACAAAGGAAGGTGATTGATTAAGACGTGCGACATGACAACTGAAAGGTTGCCTTGTGAGAAACGCAGTTTCGCTTCCTTTGAAGAGATAATGTTGAGAATTTTAAATCACGCAGCTATGAGGCGTCGCTGTAGAATACGTTTCACATACTACATGAAATATTGCATTTAACGAATTGGCTGGCCCGGATTTTCTTTCGCAACAATAGAGTAAAACTTCCGCCTTGATGAACAAAGGAAGGTTATTGATTAAGACGTGCGACATGACACCTGAAAGGTTGTCTTGAGAGAAAAGCAGTTTCGCTTCCTTTGAAGAGAAAATGTTGAGAATTTTAAATCACGCAGCTGTGAGGCGTCGCTGTGGAATACGTTACACATGCTACGTAATATATTGCATCTAACCAATTTGCTGGCCCGGATTTTCTTTAATGATATTAGAGGAAAACTTCCGCCTTGATGAACAAAGGAAGGTTATTGATTAAGACGTGTGACATGACACCTGAAAGGTTGTCTTGAGAGAAAAGCAGTGACGCTTCCTTTGAAGAGAAAATGTTCAGAATTTTCAATCACGCAGCTATGAGGCGTCGCTGTGGAATACGTTACACATGCTACATAATATATTGCATATAACCAATTTGCTGGCCCGGAATTTCTTTAAAGATATTAGAGGAAAACTTCCGCCTTGATGAACAAAGGAAGGTTTTTGATTAAGACGTGCGACATGACAAATAAAAGGTTGTCTTGAGAGAAACGCAGTTTCGCTTCCTTTGAAGAGAAAATGTTCAGAATTTTAAATCACGGATCTATGAGGCGTCACTGTGGAATGCGTTACACATACTACATGAAATACTGCATTTAACGAATTTGCTTGCCCGGATTTTCTTTAACGATGTTATAGGATAACTTCCGCCTTGATGAACAAAGGAAGGTGATTGATTAAGACGTGCGACATGACAACTGAAAGGTTGCCTTGTGAGAAACGCAGTTTCGCTTCCTTTGAAGAGATAATGTTGAGAATTTTATATCACGCAGCTATGAGGCGTCGCTGTAGAATACGTTTCACATACTACATGAAATATTGCATTTAACGAATTGGCTGGCCCGGATTTTCTTTCGCAACAATAGAGTAAAACTTCCGCCTTGATGAACAAAGGAAGGTTATTGATTAAGACGTGCGACATGACACGTGAAAGGTTGTCTTGAGAGAAAAGCAGTTTCGCTTCCTTTGAAGAGAAAATGTTGAGAATTTTAAATCACGCAGCTGTGAGGCGTCGCTGTGGAATACGTTTCACATACTACATGATATATTGCATTTAACGAATTTGCTTGCCCCCATTTTCTTTAATGATATTAGAGGAAAGCTTCCGCCTTGATGAACAAATGAAGGTTATTGATTAAGACGCGCGACATGACACCTGAAAGGTTGTCTTGAGAGAAACGTAGTGGCGCTTCCTTTGAGGAGAAGATGTTCTGAATTTTAAATCACGCAGCTATGAGGCGTCGCTGTGGAATACGTTTCACATACTACATGATATATTGCATTTAACGAATTTGATTGCCCGGATTTTCTTTCGGTACATTAGACGAAAACGTCCGCCTTGAAGAACAAAGGAAGGTTATTGATTAAGACGTGCGACATGACACCTGAAAGGTTGCCTTGAGAGAAACGCTATGGCGCTTCCTTTGAAGAGAAAATGCTCAGAATTTTAAATCACGCAGCTATGAGGCGTTGCTGTGGAATACGTTACACATGCTACATAATATATTGCATATAACCAATTTGCTGGCCCGGAATTTCTTTAAAGATATTAGAGGAAAACTTCCGCCTTGATGAACAAAGGAAGGTTTTTGATTAAGACGTGCGACATGACAACTAAAAGGTTGTCTTGAGAGAAACGCAGTTTCGCTTCCTTTGAAGAGAAAATGTTCAGAATTTTAAATCACGCAGCTATGAGGCATCGCTGTGGAATACGTTTCACATACTACATGATATATTGCATTTAACGAATTTGCTTGCCCGGATTTTCTTTCGGTACATTAGACGAAAACGTCCGCCTTGAAGAACAAAGGAAGGTTATTGATTAAGACGTGCGACATGACACCTGAAAGGTTGCCTTGAGAGAAACGCTATGGCGCTTCCTTTGAAGAGAAAATGCTCAGAATTTTAAATCACGCAGCTATGAGGCGTTGCTGTGGAATACGTTACACATGCTACATAATATATTGCATATAACCAATTTGCTGGCCCGGAATTTCTTTAAAGATATTAGAGGAAAACTTCCGCCTTGATGAACAAAGGAAGGTTTTTGATTAAGACGTGCGACATGACAACTAAAAGGTTGTCTTGAGAGAAACGCAGTTTCGCTTCCTTTGAAGAGAAAATGTTCAGAATTTTAAATCACGCAGCTATGAGGCGTCGCTGTGGAATACGTTTCACATACTACATGATATATTGCATTTAACGAATTTGATTGCCCGGATTTTCTTTCGGTACATTAGACGAAAACGTCCGCCTTGAAGAACAAAGGAAGGTTATTGATTAAGACGTGCGACATGACACCTGAAAGGTTGCCTTGAGAGAAACGCTATGGCGCTTCCTTTGAAGAGAAAATGCTCAGAATTTTAAATCACGCAGCTATGAGGCGTTGCTGTGGAATACGTTACACATGCTACATAATATATTGCATATAACCAATTTGCTGGCCCGGAATTTCTTTAAAGATATTAGAGGAAAACTTGCGCCTTGATGAACAAAGGAAGGTTTTTGATTAAGACGTGCGACATGACAACTAAAAGGTTGTCTTGAGAGAAACGCAGTTTCGCTTCCTTTGAAGCGTAAATGTTCAGAATTTTCAATCACGCAGCTATGAGGCGTCGCTGTGGAATACGTTTCACATACTACATAATATATTGCATTTAACCAATTTGGTGGCCCCAAGTTTCTTTAACGATATTAGAGGAAAACGCCCCCCCTGATGAACAAAGGAAGGTTATTGATTAAGAAGTGCGGCATGACACCTGAAAGGTTGTCTTGAGAGAAACGTAGTGGCGCTTCCTTTGAGGAGAAAAGGTTCTGAATAATAAATCACGCAGCTATGAGGCGTCGCTGTGGAATACGTTTCGATAATACATGAAATATTGCATTTAACGAATTTGCTAGCCCGGATTTTCTTTAACGATGTTATAGGATAACTTCCGCCTTGATGAACAAAGGAAGGTGATTGATTAAGACGTGCGACATGACAACTGAAAGGTTGCCTTGAGAGAAACGCAGTTTCGCTTCCTTTGAAGAGAAAATGTTGAGAATTTTAAATCACGCAGCTATGAGGCGTCGCTGTAGAATACGTTTCACATACTACATGAAATATTGCATTTAACGAATTGGCTGGCCCGGATTTTCTTTCGCAACAATAGAGTAAAACTTCCGCCTTGATGAACAAAGGAAGGTTATTGATTAAGACGTGCGACATGACACCTGAAAGGTTGTCTTGAGAGAAAAGCAGTTTCGCTTCCTATGAAGAGAAAATGTTGAGAATTTTAAATCACGCAGCTGTGAGGCGTCACTGTGGAATACGTTTCACATACTACATGATATATTGCATTTAACGAATTTGATTGCCCGGATTTTCTTTCGGTACATTAGACGAAAACGTCCGCCTTGAAGAACAAAGGAAGGTTATTGATTAAGACGTGCGACATGACACCTGAAAGGTTGTCTTGAGAGAAACGCTATGGCGCTTCCTTTGAAGAGAAAATGTTCAGAATTTTAAATCACGCAGCTATGAGGCGTTGCTGTGGAATACGTTACACATGCTACATAATATATTGCATATAACCAATTTGCTGGCCCGGAATTTCTTTAAAGATATTAGAGGAAAACTTCCGCCTTGATGAACAAAGGAAGGTTTTTGATTAAGACGTGCGACATGACAACTAAAAGGTTGTCTTGAGAGTAACGCAGTTTTGCTTCCTTTGAAGAGAAAATGTTGAGAATCTTAAATCACGCAGCTATGATGCGTCGCTGTGGAATACGCTTCACATACTACATGAAATATTGCATTTAGCGAATTGGCCGGCCCGGATTTTCTTTCCAACATTAGAGGAAAACTTCCACCTTGATGAACAAAGGAAGGTTTTTGATTAAGACGTGCGACATGACACCTGAAAGGTTGTCTATGAGAGAAACGCAGTATCGCATCCTTTGAAGAGAAGATGTTCTGAATTTTAAATCACGCTGCTATGAGGCGTCGCTGTGCAATACGTTTCACATACTACATGATATATTGCATTTAACGAATTTGCTTGCCCGGATTTTCTTTAACGATATTAGAGGAAAACGCCCACCCTGATGAACAAAGGAAGGTTATTGATTAAGACGTGCGACATGACACCTGAAATGTTGCCTTGAGAGAAACGCAGCGGCGCTTACTTTGAAGAGAAAATGTTCAGAATTTTAAATCACGGAGCTATGAGGCGTCGCTGTGAAATGCGTTACACATACTACATGAAATACTGCATTTAACGAATTTGCTTGCCCGGATTTTCTTTCGCAGCATTAGAGGAAAACTTCCGCCTTGATGAACAAAGGAATGTTATTGATTAAGACGTGCGACATGACACCTGAAAGGTTGTCTTGTGAGAAATGCAGTTTCGCTTCCTTTGAAGACAAAAAGTTCAGAATTTTAAATCACGCAGCTATGAGGCGTCGCTGTGGAATACGTTTCACATACTACATGAAATATTGCATTTAACGAATTTGCTAGACCGGATTTTCTTTAACGATATTATAGGATAACTTCCGCCTTGATGAACAAAGGAAGGTGATTGATTAAGACGTGCGACATGACACCTGAAAGGTTGTCTTGAGAGAAACACAGTGTCGCATCCTTTGAAGAGAAAATGTTCAAAATTTTATATCACGCAGCTATGAGGCGTCGCTGTGGAATACGTTTCACATACTACATGATATATTGCATTTAACGAATTTGCTTGCCCGGATTTTCTTTAATGATATTAGAGGAAAGCTTCCGCCTTGATGAACAAAGGAAGGTTATTGATTAAGACTTGTGACATGACACCTGAAAGGTTGTCTATGAGAGAAACGCAGTGTCGCATCCTTTGAAGAGAAGATGTTCTGAATTTTAAATCACGCTGCTAAGAGGCGTCGCTGTGCAATACGTTTCACATACTACATGAAATATTGCATTTAACGAATTGGCTGGCCCGGATTTTCTTTCGCAACAATAGAGGAAAACTTCCGCCTTGATGAACAAAGGAACGTTATTGATTAAGACGTGCGACATGACACCTGAAAGGTTGTCTTCAGAGAAACCCAGTTTCGCTTCCTTTGAAGAGAAAATGTTGAGAATTTTAAATCACGCAGCTATGAGGCGTCGCTGTGGAATACGTTTCACATACTACATGAAATATTGCATTTAACGAATTGGCTGGCTCGGATTTTCTTTAATGATATTAGAGGAAAGCTTCCGCCTTGATGAACAAAGGAAGGTTATTGATTAAGACTTGTGACATGACACCTGAAAGGTTGTCTATGAGAGAAACGTAGTGGCGCTTCCTTTGAGGAGAAAATGTTCTGAATTTTAAATCACGCAGCTATGAGGCGTCGCTGGGGAATACGTTTCACATACTTCATGATATATTGCATTTAACGATTTTGCTTGCCCGGATTTTTTTTCGGACATTAGAGGAAAACTTCCGCCTTGATGAACAAAGGAAGGTTATTAATTAAGACGTGCGACATGACACCTGAAAGGTTGTCTTGAGAGAAACACAGTGTCGCATCCTTTGAAGAGAAAATGTTCAAAATTTTAATTCACGCAGCTATGAGGCGTCGCTGTGGAATATGTTTCACATACTACATGATATATTGCATTTAACGAATTTGCTTGCCCGGATTTTCTTTCGGGACATTAGAGGAAAACTTCCGCCTTGATGAACAAAGGAAGGTTAATGATTAAGACATGCGACATGACACCTGAAAGGTTGTCTTGAGAGAAAAGCAGCGTTGCATCCTTTGAAGAGAAAATGTTCTGAATTTTAAATCACGCAGCTATGAGGCGTCGCTGTGGAATACGTTCCACATACTACATGAAATATTGCATTTAACGAATTTGCTTGCCCGGATTTTCTTTCGGGACATTAGAGGAAATCTTCCGCCTTGATGAAGAAAGGGAGGTTATTAATTAAGACGTGCGACATGACACCTGAAAAGTTGTCTTGAGAGAAACGCAGTGTCGCATCCTTTGAAGAGAAGATGTTCTGAATTTTAAATCACGCAGCTATGAGGCGTCGCTGTGAACTACGTTACACATGCTACATAATATATTGCATCTAACCAGTTTGCTGACTCGGATTTTCTTTAACGATATTAGAGGAAAACTTCCGCCTTGATGAACAAAGGAAGGTTATTGATTAAGACATGTGACATGACACCTGAAAGGTTGTCTTGAGAGAAAATCAGTGACGCTTCTTTTAAAGCTAAAATGTTCAGGATATTGAATCACGCAGCTATGAGGCGTAGCGGTGGAGTACGTTTCACATACTACATGATATATTGCATTTAACGAATTTGCTGGCTCGGATTTTCTTTAATGATATTAGAGGAAAACGTCCACCTTGATGAACAAAGGAAGCTTATTGATTAAGATGTGCGACTTGACACCGGAAAGGTTGTCTTGAGAGAAACGCAGTGGCGCTTCCTTTGAAGAGAAAATGTTCTGAATTTTAAAACACGCAGCTATGAGGCGTTGCTGCGAACTACGTTACACATGCTACATAATATATTGCATCTAACCAGTTTGCTGACTCGGATTTTCTTTAACGATATTAGAGGAAAACTTCTGCCTTGATGAACAAAGGAAGGTTATTGATTAAGACATGTGACATGACACCTGAAAGGTTGTCTTGAGATAAAATCAGTGACGCTTCTATTAAAGCTAAAATGTTCAGAATTTTGAATCACGCAGCTATGAGGCGTAGCTGTGGAGTACGTTTCACATACTACATGATATATTGCATTTAACGAATTTGCTGGCTCGGATTTTCTTTAATGATATTAGAGGAAAACGTCCACCTTGATGAACAAGGAAGCTTATTGATTAAGATGTGCGACATGACACCTAAAAGGTTGGCTTGAGAGAAACGCAGTGGCGCTTCCGTTGAAGAGAATTGTTCTAAATTTTAAATAACGCAGTCATGAGGCGTCGCTGTGGAATACGTTTCACATACTACATGATATATTGCATTTACCGAATTTGGTTACGCGGATTTTCTTTCGGGACATTAGAGGAAAACTTCCGCCTTGATGAACAAAGGAAGGTTAATGATTAAGACGTGCGACATGACACCTGAAAGGTTGTCTTGAGAGAAACACAGTGTCGCATCCTTTGAAGAGAAAATGTTCAAAATTTTATATCACGCAGCTTTGAGGCGTCGCTGTGGAATACGTTTCACATACTACATGATATATTGCATTTAACGAATTTGCTTGCCCGGATTTTCTTTAATGATATTAGAGGAAAGCTTCCGCCTTGATGAACAAAGGAAGGTTATTGATTAAGACTTGTGACATGACACCTGAAAGGTTGTCTATGAGAGAAACGCAGTGTCGCATCCTTTGAAGAGAAGATGTTCTGAATTTTAAATCACGCTGCTATGAGGCGTCGCTGTGCAATACGTTTCACATACTACATGATATATTGCATTTAACGAATTTGCTTGCCGGATTTTCTTTCGCAACATTAGAGGAAAACTGCCGCTTTGATGAACAAAGGAAGGTCATTGATTAAGACGTGTGACATGACACCTGAAATGTTGTCTTGAGAGAAACGCAGTGTCGCATCCTTTGAAGAGAAAATGTTCTGAATTTGGAATCACGCAGATATGATGCGTCGCTGTGGAATACGTTTCACATACTACATAATATATACCATTTAACCAATTTGGTGGCCCGAAGTTTCTTTAACGATATTAGAGGAAAACGCCCACCCTGATGAACAAAGGAAGGTTATTGATTAAGACGTGCGACATGACACCTGAAATGTTGCCTTGAGAGAAACGCAGTGGCGCTTACTTTGAAGAGAAAATGTTCAGAATTTTGAATCACGCAGCTATGAGGCGTCGCTGTGGAATACGTTTCACATACTACATGATATATTGCACTTAACGAATTTGCTGGCCCGGATTTTCTTTAAAGATATTAGAGGAAAACGTCCACCTTGATGAACAAAGGAAGCTTATTGATTAATATTTGCGACATGACACCTGAAAGGTTGTCTTGAGAGAAACGCAGTGGCGCTTACTTTGAAGAGAAAATGTTCAGAATTTTAAATCACGGAGCTATGAGGCGTCGCTGTGGAATGCGTTACACATACTACATGAAATACTGCATTTAACCAATTTGCTTGCCCGGATTTTCTTTCGCAGCATTAGAGGAAAACTTCCGCCTTGATGAACGAAGGAATGTTATTGATTAAGACGTGCGACATGACACCTGAAAGGTTGTCTTGAGAGAAACGCAGTTTCGCTTCCTTTGAAGAGAAAAAGTTCAGAATTTTAAATCACGCAGCTATGAGGCGTCGCTGTGGAATACGTTTCACATACTACATGAAATATTGCATTTAACCAATTTGGTGGCCCCAAGTTTCTTTAATGATATTAGAGGAAAACGCCCCCCCCCCCCCCCCCCCTGATGAACAAAGGAAGGTTATTGATTAAGAAGTGCGACATGACACCTGAAAGGTTGCCTTGAGAGAAACGCAGTGGCGCTTCTTTTAAAGATAAATTGTTCAGAATTTTGAATCACGCAGCTATGAGGCGTCGTTGTGGAACACGTTTCACATACTACATGATATATTGCATTTACCGAATTTGCTGGCCCGGATTTTCTTTAAATATATTAGAGGAAAACGTCCACCTTGATGAACAAAGGAAGCCTATTGATTAAGAGGAGCGACATGACACCTGAAAGGTTGCCTTGAGAGAAACGCAGTGCCGCTTCCTTTGAAGAGAAAATGTTCAGAATTTCGAATCACGCAGCTATGAGGCGTCGCTCTGGGATACGTTTCACATACTACATGATATATTGCATTTACCGAATTTGCTTGCCCGGATTTTCTTTATAGATATTAGAGGAAAACTTCCGCCTTGATGAACAAAGGAAGGTTATTGAGTAAGACGTGCGGCATGACACCTGAAAGGTTGTCTTGAGAGAAACGTAGTGGCGCTTCCTTTGAGGAGAAGATGTTCTGAATTTTAAATCACGCAGCTATGAGGCGTCGCTGTGGAATACGTTTCAATAATACATGAAATATTGCATTTAACGAATTTGCTAGCCCGGATTTTCTTTAACGATGTTATAGGATAACTTCCGCCTTGATGAACAAAGGAAGGTGATTGATTAAGACGTGCGACATGACAACTGAAAGGTTGCCTTGTGAGAAACGCAGTTTCGCTTCCTTTGAAGAGATAATGTTGAGAATTTTAAATCACGCAGCTATGAGGCGTCGCTGTAGAATACGTTTCACATACTACATGAAATATTGCATTTAACGAATTGGCTGGCCCGGATTTTCTTTCGCAACAATAGAGTAAAACTTCCGTCTTGATGAACAAAGGAAGGTTATTGATTAAGACGTGCGACATGACACCTGAAAGGTTGTCTTGAGAGAAAAGCAGTTTCGCTTCCTTTGAAGAGAAAATGTTGAGAATTTTAAATCACGCAGCTGTGAGGCGTCGCTGTGGAATACGTTACACATGCTACGTAATATATTGCATCTAACCAATTTGCTGGCCCGGATTTTCTTTAATGATATTAGAGGAAAACTTCCGCCTTGATGAACAAAGGAAGGTTATTGATTAAGACGTGTGACATGACACCTGAAAGGTTGTCTTGAGAGAAAAGCAGTGACGCTTCCTTTGAAGAGAAAATGTTCAGAATTTTCAATCACGCAGCTATGAGGCGTCGCTGTGGAATACGTTACACATGCTACATAATATATTGCATATAACCAATTTGCTGGCCCGGAATTTCTTTAAAGATATTAGAGGAAAACTTCCGCCTTGATGAACAAAGGAAGCTTTTTGATTAAGACGTGCGACATGACAAATAAAAGGTTGTCTTGAGAGAAACGCAGTTTCGCTTCCTTTGAAGAGAAAATGTTCAGAATTTTAAATCACGGATCTATGAGGCGTCACTGTGGAATGCGTTACACATACTACATGAAATACTGCATTTAACGAATTTGCTTGCCCGGATTTTCTTTAACGATGTTATAGGATAACTTCCGCCTTGATGAACAAAGGAAGGTGATTGATTAAGACGTGCGACATGACAACTGAAAGGTTGCCTTGTGAGAAACGCAGTTTCGCTTCCTTTGAAGAGATAATGTTGAGAATTTTATATCACGCAGCTATGAGGCGTCGCTGTAGAATACGTTTCACATACTACATGAAATATTGCATTTAACGAATTGGCTGGCCCGGATTTTCTTTCGCAACAATAGAGTAAAACTTCCGCCTTGATGAACAAAGGAAGGTTATTGATTAAGACGTGCGACATGACACGTGAAAGGTTGTCTTGAGAGAAAAGCAGTTTCGCTTCCTTTGAAGAGAAAATGTTGAGAATTTTAAATCACGCAGCTGTGAGGCGTCGCTGTGGAATACGTTTCACATACTACATGATATATTGCATTTAACGAATTTGCTTGCCCCCATTTTCTTTAATGATATTAGAGGAAAGCTTCCGCCTTGATGAACAAATGAAGGTTATTGATTAAGACGCGCGACATGACACCTGAAAGGTTGTCTTGAGAGAAACGTAGTGGCGCTTCCTTTGAGGAGAAGATGTTCTGAATTTTAAATCACGCAGCTATGAGGCGTCGCTGTGGAATACGTTTCACATACTACATGATATATTGCATTTAACGAATTTGATTGCCCGGATTTTCTTTCGGTACATTAGACGAAAACGTCCGCCTTGAAGAACAAAGGAAGGTTATTGATTAAGACGTGCGACATGACACCTGAAAGGTTGCCTTGAGAGAAACGCTATGGCGCTTCCTTTGAAGAGAAAATGCTCAGAATTTTAAATCACGCAGCTATGAGGCGTTGCTGTGGAATACGTTACACATGCTACATAATATATTGCATATAACCAATTTGCTGGCCCGGAATTTCTTTAAAGATATTAGAGGAAAACTTCCGCCTTGATGAACAAAGGAAGGTTTTTGATTAAGACGTGCGACATGACAACTAAAAGGTTGTCTTGAGAGAAACGCAGTTTCGCTTCCTTTGAAGAGAAAATGTTCAGAATTTTAAATCACGCAGCTATGAGGCATCGCTGTGGAATACGTTTCACATACTACATGATATATTGCATTTAACGAATTTGCTTGCCCGGATTTTCTTTCGGTACATTAGACGAAAACGTCCGCCTTGAAGAACAAAGGAAGGTTATTGATTAAGACGTGCGACATGACACCTGAAAGGTTGCCTTGAGAGAAACGCTATGGCGCTTCCTTTGAAGAGAAAATGCTCAGAATTTTAAATCACGCAGCTATGAGGCGTTGCTGTGGAATACGTTACACATGCTACATAATATATTGCATATAACCAATTTGCTGGCCCGGAATTTCTTTAAAGATATTAGAGGAAAACTTCCGCCTTGATGAACAAAGGAAGGTTTTTGATTAAGACGTGCGACATGACAACTAAAAGGTTGTCTTGAGAGAAACGCAGTTTCGCTTCCTTTGAAGAGAAAATGTTCAGAATTTTAAATCACGCAGCTATGAGGCGTCGCTGTGGAATACGTTTCACATACTACATGATATATTGCATTTAACGAATTTGATTGCCCGGATTTTCTTTCGGTACATTAGACGAAAACGTCCGCCTTGAAGAACAAAGGAAGGTTATTGATTAAGACGTGCGACATGACACCTGAAAGGTTGCCTTGAGAGAAACGCTATGGCGCTTCCTTTGAAGAGAAAATGCTCAGAATTTTAAATCACGCAGCTATGAGGCGTTGCTGTGGAATACGTTACACATGCTACATAATATATTGCATATAACCAATTTGCTGGCCCGGAATTTCTTTAAAGATATTAGAGGAAAACTTGCGCCTTGATGAACAAAGGAAGGTTTTTGATTAAGACGTGCGACATGACAACTAAAAGGTTGTCTTGAGAGAAACGCAGTTTCGCTTCCTTTGAAGCGTAAATGTTCAGAATTTTCAATCACGCAGCTATGAGGCGTCGCTGTGGAATACGTTTCACATACTACATAATATATTGCATTTAACCAATTTGGTGGCCCCAAGTTTCTTTAACGATATTAGAGGAAAACGCCCCCCCTGATGAACAAAGGAAGGTTATTGATTAAGAAGTGCGGCATGACACCTGAAAGGTTGTCTTGAGAGAAACGTAGTGGCGCTTCCTTTGAGGAGAAAAGGTTCTGAATAATAAATCACGCAGCTATGAGGCGTCGCTGTGGAATACGTTTCGATAATACATGAAATATTGCATTTAACGAATTTGCTAGCCCGGATTTTCTGTAACGATGTTATAGGATAACTTCCGCCTTGATGAACAAAGGAAGCTGATTGATTAAGACGTGCGACATGACAACTGAAAGGTTGCCTTGAGAGAAACGCAGTTTCGCTTCCTTTGAAGAGAAAATGTTGAGAATTTTAAATCACGCAGCTATGAGGCGTCGCTGTAGAATACGTTTCACATACTACATGAAATATTGCATTTAACGAATTGGCTGGCCCGGATTTTCTTTCGCAACAATAGAGTAAAACTTCCGCCTTGATGAACAAAGGAAGGTTATTGATTAAGACGTGCGACATGACACCTGAAAGGTGGTCTTGAGAGAAAAGCAGTTTCGCTTCCTATGAAGAGAAAATGTTCTGAATTTTGAATCCCGCAGATATGATGCGTCGCTGTGGAATACGTTTCACATACTACATAATATATACCATTTAACCAATTTGGTGGCCCGAAGTTTCTTTAACGATATTAGAGGAAAACGCACACCCTGATGAACAAAGGAAGGTTATTGATTAAGACGTGCGACATGACACCTGAAATGTTGCCTTGAGAGAAACGCAGCGGCGCTTACTTTGAAGAGAAAATGTTCAGAATTTTAAATCACGGAGCTATGAGGCGTCGCTGTGAAATGCGTTACACATACTACATGAAATACTGCATTTAACGAATTTGCTTGCCCGGATTTTCTTTAATGATATTAGAGGAAAGCTTCCGCCTTGATGAACAAAGGAAGGTTATTGATTAAGACTTGTGACATGACACCTGAAAGGTTGTCTATGAGAGAAACGCAGTGTCGCATCCTTTGAAGAGAAGATGTTCTGAATTTTAAATCACGCTGCTATGAGGCGTCGCTGTGCAATACGTTTCACATACTACATGAAATATTGCATTTAACGAATTGGCTGGCCCGGATTTTCTTTCGCAACAATAGAGGAAAACTTCCGCCTTGATGAACAAAGGAACGTTATTGATTAAGACGTGCGACATGACACCTGAAAGGTTGTCTTCAGAGAAACCCAGTTTCGCTTCCTTTGAAGAGAAAATGTTGAGAATTTTAAATCACGCAGCTATGAGGCGTCGCTGTGGAATACGTTTCACATACTACATGAAATATTGCATTTAACGAATTGGCTGGCTCGGATTTTCTTTAATGATATTAGAGGAAAGCTTCCGCCTTGATGAACAAAGGAAGGTTATTGATTAAGACTTGTGACATGACACCTGAAAGGTTGTCTATGAGAGAAACGTAGTGGCGCTTCCTTTGAGGAGAAAATGTTCTGAATTTTAAATCACGCAGCTATGAGGCGTCGCTGGGGAATACGTTTCACATACTTCATGATATATTGCATTTAACGATTTTGCTTGCCCGGATTTTTTTTCGGACATTAGAGGAAAACTTCCGCCTTGATGAACAAAGGAAGGTTATTAATTAAGACGTGCGACATGACACCTGAAAGGTTGTCTTGAGAGAAACACAGTGTCGCATCCTTTGAAGAGAAAATGTTCAAAATTTTAATTCACGCAGCTATGAGGCGTCGCTGTGGAATATGTTTCACATACTACATGATATATTGCATTTAACGAATTTGCTTGCCCGGATTTTCTTTCGGGACATTAGAGGAAAACTTCCGCCTTGATGAACAAAGGAAGGTTAATGATTAAGACGTGCGACATGACACCTGAAAGGTTGTCTTGAGAGAAAAGCAGCGTTGCATCCTTTGAAGAGAAAATGTTCTGAATTTTAAATCACGCAGCTATGAGGCGTCGCTGTGGAATACGTTCCACATACTACATGAAATATTGCATTTAACGAATTTGCTTGCCCGGATTTTCTTTCGGGACATTAGAGGAAATCTTCCGCCTTGATGAAGAAAGGGAGGTTATTAATTAAGACGTGCGACATGACACCTGAAAAGTTGTCTTGAGAGAAACGCAGTGTCGCATCCTTTGAAGAGAAGATGTTCTGAATTTTAAATCACGCAGCTATGAGGCGTCGCTGTGAACTACGTTACACATGCTACATAATATATTGCATCTAACCAGTTTGCTGACTCGGATTTTCTTTAACGATATTAGAGGAAAACTTCCGCCTTGATGAACAAAGGAAGGTTATTGATTAAGACATGTGACATGACACCTGAAAGGTTGTCTTGAGAGAAAATCAGTGACGCTTCTTTTAAAGCTAAAATGTTCAGGATATTGAATCACGCAGCTATGAGGCGTAGCGGTGGAGTACGTTTCACATACTACATGATATATTGCATTTAACGAATTTGCTGGCTCGGATTTTCTTTAATGATATTAGAGGAAAACGTCCACCTTGATGAACAAAGGAAGCTTATTGATTAAGATGTGCGACTTGACACCGGAAAGGTTGTCTTGAGAGAAACGCAGTGGCGCTTCCTTTGAAGAGAAAATGTTCTGAATTTTAAAACACGCAGCTATGAGGCGTTGCTGCGAACTACGTTACACATGCTACATAATATATTGCATCTAACCAGTTTGCTGACTCGGATTTTCTTTAACGATATTAGAGGAAAACTTCCGCCTTGATGAACAAAGGAAGGTTATTGATTAAGACATGTGACATGACACCTGAAAGGTTGTCTTGAGATAAAATCAGTGACGCTTCTATTAAAGCTAAAATGTTCAGAATTTTGAATCACGCAGCTATGAGGCGTAGCTGTGGAGTACGTTTCACATACTACATGATATATTGCATTTAACGAATTTGCTGGCTCGGATTTTCTTTAATGATATTAGAGGAAAACGTCCACCTTGATGAACAAGGAAGCTTATTGATTAAGATGTGCGACATGACACCTAAAAGGTTGGCTTGAGAGAAACGCAGTGGCGCTTCCGTTGAAGAGAATTGTTCTAAATTTTAAATCACGCGGCTATGAGGCATCGCTGTGGAATACGTTACACATACTACATAATATATTGCAGCTAACCAATTTGCTGGCCCAGGTTTTCGTTAACGATATTACAGGAAATCTTCCGCCTTGATGAACAAAGGATGGTTATTGATTAGGACGTGCGACATGACACCTGAAAGGTTGCCTTGAGAGAAACGCAGTGGCGCTTCCTTTGAAGAGAAATTGTTCAGAATATTTTATCACGCAGCTATGACGCGTCGCTGTGGAATACGTTACATATGCAACATAATATATTTCATCTAACCAATTTGCTGCCCCAAGTTTCTTTCACGATATTAAATTCAAACGTCCACCTTGAACAACAAAGGAAGGTTATTGATTAAGACGTGCGACGTGACACCTGAAAGGTTGTCTTGAGAGAAACGCAGTGTCGCATCCTTTGAAGAGAAAATGTTCTGAATTTTAAATCACGCAGCTATGAGGCGTCGCTGTGGAATACGTTTCACATACTACATGATATATTGCATTTAACGGATTTGCTTGACCGGATTTTCTTTCGGGACATTAGAGGAAAACTTCCGCCTTGATGAACAAATAAGGTTATTGATTAAGACGTGCGACATGACACCTGAAAGGTTGTCTTGAGAGAAACACAGTGTCGCATCCTTTGAAGAGAAAATGATCAAAATTTTAAATAACGCAGTCATGAGGCGTCGCTGTGGAATACGTTTCACATACTACATGATATATTGCATTTACCGAATTTGGTTACGCGGATTTTCTTTCGGGACATTAGAGGAAAACTTCCGCCTTGATGAACAAAGGAAGGTTAATGATTAAGACGTGCGACATGACACCTGAAAGGTTGTCTTGAGAGAAACACAGTGTCGCATCCTTTGAAGAGAAAATGTTCAAAATTTTATATCACGCAGCTTTGAGGCGTCGCTGTGGAATACGTTTCACATACTACATGATATATTGCATTTAACGAATTTGCTTGCCCGGATTTTCTTTAATGATATTAGAGGAAAGCTTCCGCCTTGATGAACAAAGGAAGGTTATTGATTAAGACTTGTGACATGACACCTGAAAGGTTGTCTATGAGAGAAACGCAGTGTCGCATCCTTTGAAGAGAAGATGTTCTGAATTTTAAATCACGCTGCTATGAGGCGTCGCTGTGCAATACGTTTCACATACTACATGATATATTGCATTTAACGAATTTGCTTGCCGGATTTTCTTTCGCAACATTAGAGGAAAACTGCCGCTTTGATGAACAAAGGAAGGTCATTGATTAAGACGTGTGACATGACACCTGAAATGTTGTCTTGAGAGAAACGCAGTGTCGCATCCTTTGAAGAGAAAATGTTCTGAATTTGGAATCACGCAGATATGATGCGTCGCTGTGGAATACGTTTCACATACTACATAATATATACCATTTAACCAATTTGGTGGCCCGAAGTTTCTTTAACGATATTAGAGGAAAACGCCCACCCTGATGAACAAAGGAAGGTTATTGATTAAGACGTGCGACATGACACCTGAAATGTTGCCTTGAGAGAAACGCAGTGGCGCTTACTTTGAAGAGAAAATGTTCAGAATTTTGAATCACGCAGCTATGAGGCGTCGCTGTGGAATACGTTTCACATACTACATGATATATTGCACTTAACGAATTTGCTGGCCCGGATTTTCTTTAAAGATATTAGAGGAAAACGTCCACCTTGATGAACAAAGGAAGCTTATTGATTAATATTTGCGACATGACACCTGAAAGGTTGTCTTGAGAGAAACGCAGTGGCGCTTACTTTGAAGAGAAAATGTTCAGAATTTTAAATCACGGAGCTATGAGGCGTCGCTGTGGAATGCGTTACACATACTACATGAAATACTGCATTTAACCAATTTGCTTGCCCGGATTTTCTTTCGCAGCATTAGAGGAAAACTTCCGCCTTGATGAACGAAGGAATGTTATTGATTAAGACGTGCGACATGACACCTGAAAGGTTGTCTTGAGAGAAACGCAGTTTCGCTTCCTTTGAAGAGAAAAAGTTCAGAATTTTAAATCACGCAGCTATGAGGCGTCGCTGTGGAATACGTTTCACATACTACATGAAATATTGCATTTAACGAATTGGCTGGCCTGGATTTTCTTTCGCGATATTAAAGGAAATCTTCCGCCTTGATGAACAAAGGAATGTTATTGATTAGGACGTGCGACATGACACCTGAAAGGTTGTCTTGAAAGAAACGCAGTTTCGCTTCCTTTGAAGAGAAAACGTTCAGAATTTTAAATCACGCAGCTATGAGGCGTCGCTGTGGAATACGTTTCACATACTACATGATATATTGCATTTAACCAATTTGCTGGCATGCATTTTGTTTCGCGATATTAGAGGAAAACGTCCGCCTTGATGAATAAAGGAAGGTTATTAATTAGGACTTGCGACATGACACCTGAAAGGTTGTCTTGAGAGAAACGCAGTGGCGCTTCCTTTGAAGCGAAAATGTTCAGAATTTTCAATCACGCAGCTATGAGGCGTCGCAGTGGAATACGTTTCACATCCTACATAATATATTGCATTTAACCAATTTGGTGGCCCCAAGTTTCTTTAACGATATTAGAGGAAAACGCCCGCCCTGATGAACAAAGGAAGGTTATTGATTAAGACGTGCGACATGACACCTGAAAGGTTGTCTTGAGAGAAACACAGTGTCGCATCCTTTGAAGAGAAAATGATCAAAATTTTAAATAACGCAGTCATGAGGCGTCGCTGTGGAATACGTTTCACATACTACATGATATATTGCATTTACCGAATTTGGTTACGCGGATTTTCTTTCGGGACATTAGAGGAAAACTTCCGCCTTGATGAACAAAGGAAGGTTAATGATTAAGACGTGCGACATGACACCTGAAAGGTTGTCTTGAGAGAAACACAGTGTCGCATCCTTTGAAGAGAAAATGTTCAAAATTTTATATCACGCAGCTATGAGGCGTCGCTGTGGAATACGTTTCACATACTACATGATATGTTGCATTTAACGAATTTGCTTGCCCGGATTTTCTTTATTGATATTAGAGGAAAGATTCCGCCTTGATGAACAAAGGAAGGTTATTGATTAAGACTTGTGACATGACACCTGAAAGGTTGTCTATGAGAGAAACGCAGTGTCGCATCCTTTGAAGAGAAGATGTTCTGAATTTTAAATCACGCTGCTATGAGGCGTCGCTGTGCAATACGTTTCACATACTACATGATATATTGCATTTAACGAATTTGCTTGCCGGATTTTCTTTCGCAACATTAGAGGAAAACTGCCGCTTTGATGAACAAAGGAAGGTCATTGATTAAGACGTGTGACATGACACCTGAAAGGTTGTCTTGAGAGAAACACAGTGTCGCATCCTTTGAAGAGAAAATGTTCTGAATTTTGAATCACGCAGATATGATGCGTCGCTGTGGAATACGTTTCACATACTACATAATATATACCATTTAACCAATTTGGTGGCCCGAAGTTTCTTTAACGATATTAGAGGAAAACGCCCACCCTGATGAACAAAGGAAGGTTATTGATTAAGACGTGCGACATGACACCTGAAATGTTGCCTTGAGAGAAACGCAGTGGCGCTTACTTTGAAGAGAAAATGTTCAGAATTTTGAATCACGCAGCTATGAGGCGTCGCTGTGGAATACGTTTCACATACTACATGATATATTGCATTTAACGAATTTGCTGGCCCGGATTTTCTTTAAAGATATTAGAGGAAAACGTCCACCTTGATGAACAAAGGAAGCTTATTGATTAATATTTGCGACATGACACCTGAAAGGTTGTCTTGAGAGAAACGCAGTGGCGCTTACTTTGAAGAGAAAATGTTCAGAATTTTAAATCACGGAGCTATGAGGCGTCGCTGTGGAATGCGTTACACATACTACATGAAATACTGCATTTAACCAATTTGCTTGCCCGGATTTTCTTTCGCAGCATTAGAGGAAAACTTCCGCCTTGATGAACGAAGGAATGTTATTGATTAAGACGTGCGACATGACACCTGAAAGGTTGTCTTGAGAGAAACGCAGTTTCGCTTCCTTTGAAGAGAAAAAGTTCAGAATTTTAAATCACGCAGCTATGAGGCGTCGCTGTGGAATACGTTTCACATACTACATGAAATATTGCATTTAACGAATTGGCTGGCCTGGATTTTCTTTCGCGATATTAAAGAAAATCTTCCGCCTTGATGAACAAAGGAATGTTATTGATTAGGACGTGCGACATGACACCTGAAAGGTTGTCTTGAAAGAAACGCAGTTTCGCTTCCTTTGAAGAGAAAACGTTCAGAATTTTAAATCACGCAGCTATGAGGCGTCGCTGTGGAATACGTTTCACATACTACATGATATATTGCATTTAACCAATTTGCTGGCATGCATTTTGTTTCGCGATATTAGAGGAAAACGTCCGCCTTGATGAATAAAGGAAGGTTATTAATTAGGACTTGCGACATGACACCTGAAAGGTTGTCTTGAGAGAAACGCAGTGGCGCTTCCTTTGAAGCGAAAATGTTCAGAATTTTCAATCACGCAGCTATGAGGCGTCGCAGTGGAATACGTTTCACATCCTACATAATATATTGCATTTAACCAATTTGGTGGCCCCAAGTTTCTTTAACGATATTAGAGGAAAACGCCCGCCCTGATGAACAAAGGAAGGTTATTGATTAAGACGTGCGACATGACACCTGAAAGGTTGCCTTGAGAGAAACGCAGTGGCGCTTCTTTTAAAGATAAAATGTTCAGAATTTTGAATCACGCAGCTATGAGGCGTCGTTGTGGAATACGTTTCACATACTACATGATATATTGCATTTAACCAATTTGCTGGCCCGGATTTTTTTTAACGATATTAGAGGAAAACTTCCGCCTTGATGAACAAAGGAAGGTTATTGATTAAGACGTGCGACATGACACCTGAAAGGTTGTCTTGAAAGAAACGTAGTGGCGCTTCCTTTGTGGAGAAAAGGTTCTGAATAATAAATCACGCAGCTATGAGGCGTCGCTGTGGAATACGTTTCAATAATGCACGAAATATTGCATTTAACGAATTTGCTAGCCCGGATTTTCTTTAACGATATTATAGGATAACTTCCGCCTTGATGAACAAAGGAAGGTGATTGATTAAGACGTGCGACAAGACACCTGAAAGGTTGTCTTGAGAGATACGCAGTTTCGCTTCGTTTGAAGGGAAAATGTTCAGAATTTTAAATCACGCAGCTATGAGGCGTTGCTGTGGAATACGTCACACATGCTACATGATATATTGCATATAACCAATTTGCTGGCCCGGATTTTCTTTCGCAACAATAGAGGAAAACTTCCGCCTTGATGAACAAAGGAAGGTTATTGATTAAGACGTGCGACATGACACCTGAAAGGTTGTCTTCAGAGAAACCCAGTTTCGCTTCCTTTGAAGCGAAAATGTTCAGAATTTTCAATCACGCAGCTATGAGGCGTCGCAGTGGAATACGTTTCACATCCTACATAATATATTGCATTTAACCAATTTGGTGGCCCCAAGTTTCTTTAACGATATTAGAGGAAAACGCCCGCCCTGATGAACAAAGGAAGGTTATTGATTAAGACGTGCGACATGACACCTGAAAGGTTGTCTTGAGAGAAACACAGTGTCGCATCCTTTGAAGAGAAAATGATCAAAATTTTAAATAACGCAGTCATGAGGCGTCGCTGTGGAATACGTTTCACATACTACATGATATATTGCATTTACCGAATTTGGTTACGCGGATTTTCTTTCGGGACATTAGAGGAAAACTTCCGCCTTGATGAACAAAGGAAGGTTAATGATTAAGACGTGCGACATGACACCTGAAAGGTTGTCTTGAGAGAAACACAGTGTCGCATCCTTTGAAGAGAAAATGTTCAAAATTTTATATCACGCAGCTATGAGGCGTCGCTGTGGAATACGTTTCACATACTACATGATATGTTGCATTTAACGAATTTGCTTGCCCGGATTTTCTTTATTGATATTAGAGGAAAGATTCCGCCTTGATGAACAAAGGAAGGTTATTGATTAAGACTTGTGACATGACACCTGAAAGGTTGTCTATGAGAGAAACGCAGTGTCGCATCCTTTGAAGAGAAGATGTTCTGAATTTTAAATCACGCTGCTATGAGGCGTCGCTGTGCAATACGTTTCACATACTACATGATATATTGCATTTAACGAATTTGCTTGCCGGATTTTCTTTCGCAACATTAGAGGAAAACTGCCGCTTTGATGAACAAAGGAAGGTCATTGATTAAGACGTGTGACATGACACCTGAAAGGTTGTCTTGAGAGAAACACAGTGTCGCATCCTTTGAAGAGAAAATGTTCTGAATTTTGAATCACGCAGATATGATGCGTCGCTGTGGAATACGTTTCACATACTACATAATATATACCATTTAACCAATTTGGTGGCCCGAAGTTTCTTTAACGATATTAGAGGAAAACGCCCACCCTGATGAACAAAGGAAGGTTATTGATTAAGACGTGCGACATGACACCTGAAATGTTGCCTTGAGAGAAACGCAGTGGCGCTTACTTTGAAGAGAAAATGTTCAGAATTTTGAATCACGCAGCTATGAGGCGTCGCTGTGGAATACGTTTCACATACTACATGATATATTGCATTTAACGAATTTGCTGGCCCGGATTTTCTTTAAAGATATTAGAGGAAAACGTCCACCTTGATGAACAAAGGAAGCTTATTGATTAATATTTGCGACATGACACCTGAAAGGTTGTCTTGAGAGAAACGCAGTGGCGCTTACTTTGAAGAGAAAATGTTCAGAATTTTAAATCACGGAGCTATGAGGCGTCGCTGTGGAATGCGTTACACATACTACATGAAATACTGCATTTAACCAATTTGCTTGCCCGGATTTTCTTTCGCAGCATTAGAGGAAAACTTCCGCCTTGATGAACGAAGGAATGTTATTGATTAAGACGTGCGACATGACACCTGAAAGGTTGTCTTGAGAGAAACGCAGTTTCGCTTCCTTTGAAGAGAAAAAGTTCAGAATTTTAAATCACGCAGCTATGAGGCGTCGCTGTGGAATACGTTTCACATACTACATGAAATATTGCATTTAACGAATTGGCTGGCCTGGATTTTCTTTCGCGATATTAAAGAAAATCTTCCGCCTTGATGAACAAAGGAATGTTATTGATTAGGACGTGCGACATGACACCTGAAAGGTTGTCTTGAAAGAAACGCAGTTTCGCTTCCTTTGAAGAGAAAACGTTCAGAATTTTAAATCACGCAGCTATGAGGCGTCGCTGTGGAATACGTTTCACATACTACATGATATATTGCATTTAACCAATTTGCTGGCATGCATTTTGTTTCGCGATATTAGAGGAAAACGTCCGCCTTGATGAATAAAGGAAGGTTATTAATTAGGACTTGCGACATGACACCTGAAAGGTTGTCTTGAGAGAAACGCAGTGGCGCTTCCTTTGAAGCGAAAATGTTCAGAATTTTCAATCACGCAGCTATGAGGCGTCGCAGTGGAATACGTTTCACATCCTACATAATATATTGCATTTAACCAATTTGGTGGCCCCAAGTTTCTTTAACGATATTAGAGGAAAACGCCCGCCCTGATGAACAAAGGAAGGTTATTGATTAAGACGTGCGACATGACACCTGAAAGGTTGCCTTGAGAGAAACGCAGTGGCGCTTCTTTTAAAGATAAAATGTTCAGAATTTTGAATCACGCAGCTATGAGGCGTCGTTGTGGAATACGTTTCACATACTACATGATATATTGCATTTAACCAATTTGCTGGCCCGGATTTTTTTTAACGATATTAGAGGAAAACTTCCGCCTTGATGAACAAAGGAAGGTTATTGATTAAGACGTGCGACATGACACCTGAAAGGTTGTCTTGAAAGAAACGTAGTGGCGCTTCCTTTGTGGAGAAAAGGTTCTGAATAATAAATCACGCAGCTATGAGGCGTCGCTGTGGAATACGTTTCAATAATGCACGAAATATTGCATTTAACGAATTTGCTAGCCCGGATTTTCTTTAACGATATTATAGGATAACTTCCGCCTTGATGAACAAAGGAAGGTGATTGATTAAGACGTGCGACAAGACACCTGAAAGGTTGTCTTGAGAGAAACGCAGTTTCGCTTCGTTTGAAGGGAAAATGTTCAGAATTTTAAATCACGCAGCTATGAGGCGTTGCTGTGGAATACGTCACACATGCTACATGATATATTGCATATAACCAATTTGCTGGCCCGGATTTTCTTTCGCAACAATAGAGGAAAACTTCCGCCTTGATGAACAAAGGAAGGTTATTGATTAAGACGTGCGACATGACACCTGAAAGGTTGTCTTCAGAGAAACCCAGTTTCGCTTCCTTTGAAGAGAAAATGTTGAGAATTTTAAATCACGCAGCTATGAGGCGTCGCTGTGGAATACGTTTCACATACTACATGAAATATTGCATTTAACGAATTGGCTGGCTCGGATTTTCTTTAATGATATTAGAGGAAAACTTCCGCCTTGATGAACAAAGGAAGGTTATTGATTAAGACGTGCGACATGACACCTGAAAGGTTGTCTTCAGAGAAACCCAGTTTCGCTTCCTTTGAAGAGAAAATGTTGAGAATTTTAAATCACGCAGCTATGAGGCGTCGCTGTGGAATACGTTTCACATACTACATGAAATATTGAATTTAACGAATTGGCTGGCTCGGATTTTCTTTATAGATATTAGAGGAAAGCTTCCGCCTTGATGAACAAAGGAAGCTTATTGATTAATATTTGCGACATGACACCTGAAAGGTTGTCTTGAGAGAAACGTAGTGGCGCTTCCTTTGAGGAGAAAATGTTCTGAATTTTAAATCACGCAGCTATGAGGCGTCGCTGGGGAATACGTTTCACATACTTCATGATATATTGCATTTAACGATTTTGCTTGCCCGGATTTTCTTTCGGGACATTAGAGGAAAACTTCCGCCTTGATGAACAAAGGGAGGTTATTAATTAAGACGTGCGACATGACACCTGTAAGGTTGTCTTGAGAGAAACGCAGTGTCGCATCCTTTGAAGAGAAAATGTTCTGAATTTTAAATCACGCAGCTATGAGGCGTCGCTGTGGAATACGTTTCACATACTACATGAAATATTGCATTTAACGAATTTGCTTGCCCGGATTTTCTTTCGGGACATTAGAGGAAAACTTCCGCCTTGATGAACAAAGGAAGGTTATTGATTAAGACGTGCGACATGACACCTGAAAGGTTGTCTTGAGAGAAACGCAGTGTCGCATCCTTTGAAGAGAAAATGTTCTGAATTTTAAATCACGCAGCTATGAGGCGTCGCTGTGGAATACGTTTCACATACTACATGATATATTGCATTTAACGAATTTGCTTGACCGGATTTTCTTTCGGGACATTAGAGGAAAACTTCCGCCTTGATGAACAAATAAGGTTATTGATTAAGACGTGCGACATGACACCTGAAAGGTTGTCTTGAGAGAAACGCAGTGGCGCTTCCTTTGAAGCGAAAATGTTCAGAATTTTTAATCACGCAGCTATGAGGCGTCGCAGTGGAATACGTTTCACATCCTACATAATATATTGCATTTAACCAATTTGGTGGCCCCAAGTTTCTTTAACGATATTAGAGGAAAACGCCCGCCCTGATGAACAAAGGAAGGTTATTGATTAAGACGTGCGACATGACACCTGAAAGGTTGTCTTGAGAGAAACACAGTGTCGCATCCTTTGAAGAGAAAATGATCAAAATTTTAAATAACGCAGTCATGAGGCGTCGCTGTGGAATACGTTTCACATACTACATGATATATTGCATTTACCGAATTTGGTTACGCGGATTTTCTTTCGGGACATTAGAGGAAAACTTCCGCCTTGATGAACAAAGGAAGGTTAATGATTAAGACGTGCGACATGACACCTGAAAGGTTGTCTTGAGAGAAACACAGTGTCGCATCCTTTGAAGAGAAAATGTTCAAAATTTTATATCACGCAGCTATGAGGCGTCGCTGTGGAATACGTTTCACATACTACATGATATATTGCATTTAACGAATTTGCTTGCCCGGATTTTCTTTATTGATATTAGAGGAAAGCTTCCGCCTTGATGAACAAAGGAAGGTTATTGATTAAGACTTGTGACATGACACCTGAAAGGTTGTCTATGAGAGAAACGCAGTGTCGCATCCTTTGAAGAGAAGATGTTCTGAATTTTAAATCACGCTGCTATGAGGCGTCACTGTGCAATACGTTTCACATACTACATGATATATTGCATTTAACGAATTTGCTTGCCGGATTTTCTTTCGCAACATTAGAGGAAAACTGCCGCTTTGATGAACAAAGGAAGGTCATTGATTAAGACGTGTGACATGACACCTGAAAGGTTGTCTTGAGAGAAACGCAGTGTCGCATCCTTTGAAGAGAAAATGTTCTGAATTTTGAATCACGCAGATATGATGCGTCGCTGTGGAATACGTTTCACATACTACATAATATATACCATTTAACCAATTTGGTGGCCCGAAGTTTCTTTAACGATATTAGAGGAAAACGCCCACCCTGATGAACAAAGGAAGGTTATTGATTAAGACGTGCGACATGACACCTGAAATGTTGCCTTGAGAGAAACGCAGTGGCGCTTACTTTGAAGAGAAAATGTTCAGAATTTTGAATCACGCAGCTATGAGGCGTCGCTGTGGAATACGTTTCACATACTACATGATATATTGCATTTAACGAATTTGCTGGCCCGGATTTTCTTTAAAGATATTAGAGGAAAACGTCCACCTTGATGAACAAAGGAAGCTTATTGATTAATATTTGCGACATGACACCTGAAAGGTTGTCTTGAGAGAAACGCAGTGGCGCTTACTTTGAAGAGAAAATGTTCAGAATTTTAAATCACGGAGCTATGAGGCGTCGCTGTGGAATGCGTTACACATACTACATGAAATACTGCATTTAACCAATTTGCTTGCCCGGATTTTCTTTCGCAGCATTAGAGGAAAACTTCCGCCTTGATGAACGAAGGAATGTTATTGATTAAGACATGCGACATGACACCTGAAAGGTTGTCTTGAGAGAAACGCAGTTTCGCTTCCTTTGAAGAGAAAAAGTTCAGAATTTTAAATCACGCAGCTATGAGGCGTCGCTGTGGAATACGTTTCACATACTACATGAAATATTGCATTTAACGAATTGGCTGGCCTGGATTTTCTTTCGCGATATTAAAGGAAATCTTCCGCCTTGATGAACAAAGGAATGTTATTGATTAGGACGTGCGACATGACACCTGAAAGGTTGTCTTGAAAGAAACGCAGTTTCGCTTCCTTTGAAGAGAAAACGTTCAGAATTTTAAATCACGCAGCTATGAGGCGTCGCTGTGGAATACGTTTCACATACTACATGATATATTGCATTTAACCAATTTGCTGGCATGCATTTTGTTTCGCGATATTAGAAGAAAACGTCCGCCTTGATGAATAAAGGAAGGTTATTAATTAGGACTTGCGACATGACACCTGAAAGGTTGTCTTGAGAGAAACGCAGTGGCGCTTCCTTTGAAGCGAAAATGTTCAGAATTTTCAATCACGCAGCTATGAGGCGTCGCAGTGGAATACGTTTCACATCCTACATAATATATTGCATTTAACCAATTTGGTGGCCCCAAGTTTCTTTAACGATATTAGAGGAAAACGCCCGCCCTGATGAACAAAGGAAGGTTATTGATTAAGACGTGCGACATGACACCTGAAAGGTTGTCTTGAGAGAAACACAGTGTCGCATCCTTTGAAGAGAAAATGATCAAAATTTTAAATAACGCAGTCATGAGGCGTCGCTGTGGAATACGTTTCACATACTACATGATATATTGCATTTACCGAATTTGGTTACGCGGATTTTCTTTCGGCACATTAGAGGAAAACTTCCGCCTTGATGAACAAAGGAAGGTTAATGATTAAGACGTGCGACATGACACCTGAAAGGTTGTCTTGAGAGAAACACAGTGTCGCATCCTTTGAAGAGAAAATGTTCAAAATTTTATATCACGCAGCTATGAGGCGTCGCTGTGGAATACGTTTCACATACTACATGATATATTGCATTTAACGAATTTGCTTGCCCGGATTTTCTTTATTGATATTAGAGGAAAGCTTCCGCCTTGATGAACAAAGGAAGGTTATTGATTAAGACTTGTGACATGACACCTGAAAGGTTGTCTATGAGAGAAACGCAGTGTCGCATCCTTTGAAGAGAAGGTGTTCTGAATTTTAAATCACGCTGCTATGAGGCGTCGCTGTGCAATACGTTTCACATACTACATGATATATGGCATTTAAGGAATTTGCTTGCCGGATTTTCTTTCGCAACATTAGAGGAAAACTGCCGCTTTGATGAACAAAGGAAGGTCATTGATTAAGACGTGTGACATGACACCTGAAAGGTTGTCTTGAGAGAAACGCAGTGTCGCATCCTTTGAAGAGAAAATGTTCTGAATTTTGAATCACGCAGATATGATGCGTCGCTGTGGAATACGTTTCACATACTACATAATATATACCATTTAACCAATTTGGTGGCCCGAAGTTTCTTTAACGATATTAGAGGAAAACGCCCACCCTGATGAACAAAGGAAGGTTATTGATTAAGACGTGCGACATGACACCTGAAATGTTGCCTTGAGAGAAACGCAGTGGCGCTTACTTTGAAGAGAAAATGTTCAGACTTTTGAATCACGCAGCTATGAGGCGTCGCTGTGTAATACGTTTCACATACTACATGATATATTGCATTTAACGAATTTGCTGGCCCGGATTTTCTTTAAAGATATTAGAGGAAAACGTCCACCTTGATGAACAAAGGAAGCTTATTGATTAATATTTGCGACATGACACCTGAAAGGTTGTCTTGAGAGAAACGCAGTGGCGCTTACTTTGAAGAGAAAATGTTCAGAATTTTAAATCACGGAGCTATGAGGCGTCGCTGTGGAATGCGTTACACATACTACATGAAATACTGCATTTAACCAATTTGCTTGCCCGGATTTTCTTTCGCAGCATTAGAGGAAAACTTCCGCCTTGATGAACGAAGGAATGTTATTGATTAAGACGTGCGACATGACACCTGAAAGGTTGTCTTGAGAGAAACGCAGTTTCGCTTCCTTTGAAGAGAAAAAGTTCAGAATTTTAAATCACGCAGTTATGAGGCGTCGCTGTGGAATACGTTTCACATACTACATGAAATATTGCATTTAACGAATTGGCTGGCCTGGATTTTCTTTCGCGATATTAAAGGAAATCTTCCGCCTTGATGAACAAAGGAATGTTATTGATTAGGACGTGCGACATGACACCTGAAAGGTTGTCTTGAAAGAAACGCAGTTTCGCTTCCTTTGAAGAGAAAACGTTCAGAATTTTAAATCACGCAGCTATGAGGCGTCGCTGTGGAATACGTTTCACATACTACATGATATATTGCATTTAACCAATTTGCTGGCATGCATTTTGTTTCGCGATATTAGAGGAAAACGTCCGCCTTGATGAATAAAGGAAGGTTATTAATTAGGACTTGCGACATGACACCTGAAAGGTTGTCTTGAGAGAAACGCAGTGGCGCTTCCTTTGAAGCGAAAATGTTCAGAATTTTCAATCACGCAGCTATGAGGCGTCGCAGTGGAATACGTTTCACATCCTACATAATATATTGCATTTAACCAATTTGGTGGCCCCAAGTTTCTTTAACGATATTAGAGGAAAACGCCCGCCCTGATGAACAAAGGAAGGTTATTGATTAAGACGTGCGACATGACACCTGAAAGGTTGCCTTGAGAGAAACGCAGTGGCGCTTCTTTTAAAGATAAAATGTTCAGAATTTTGAATCACGCAGCTATGAGGCGTCGTTGTGGAATACGTTTCACATACTACATGATATATTGCATTTAACCAATTTGCTGGCCCGGATTTTTTTTAACGATATTAGAGGAAAACTTCCGCCTTGATGAACAAAGGAAGGTTATTGATTAAGACGTGCGACATGACACCTGAAAGGTTGTCTTGAAAGAAACGTAGTGGCGCTTCCTTTGTGGAGAAAAGGTTCTGAATAATAAATCACGCAGCTATGAGGCGTCGCTGTGGAATACGTTTCAATAATGCACGAAATATTGCATTTAACGAATTTGCTAGCCCGGATTTTCTTTAACGATATTATAGGATAACTTCCGCCTGGATGAACAAAAGAAGGTGATTGATTAAGACGTGCGACAAGACACCTGAAAGGTTGTCTTGAGAGAAACGCAGTTTCGCTTCGTTTGAAGGGAAAATGTTCAGAATTTTAAATCACGCCGCTATGAGGCGTTGCTGTGGAATACGTCACACATGCTACATGATATATTGCATATAACCAATTTGCTGGCCCGGATTTTCTTTAAGGATATTAGAGGAAAACTTTCGCCTTGATGAACAAAGGAAGGTTTTTGATTAAGACGTGCGACATGACAACTGAAAGGTTGCCTTGAGAGAAACGCAGTTTCGCTTCCTTTGAAGAGAAAATGTTGAGAATTTTAAATCACGCAGCTATGAGGCGTCGCTGTAGAATACGTTTCACATACTACATGAAATATTGCATTTAACGAATTGGCTGGCCCGGATTTTCTTTCGCAACAATACAGGAAAACTTCCGCCTTGATGAACAAAGGAAGGTTATTGATTAAGACGTGCAACATGACACCTGAAAGGTTGTCTTCAGAGAAACCCAGTTTCGCTTCCTTTGAAGAGAAAATGTTGAGAATTTTAAATCACGCAGCTATGAGGCGTCGCTGTGGAATACGTTTCACATACTACATGAAATATTGCATTTAACGAATTGGCTGGCTCGGATTTTCTTTAATGATATTAGAGGAAAACTTCCGCCTTGATGAACAAAGGAAGGTTATTGATTAAGACGTGCGACATGACACCTGAAAGGTTGTCTTCAGAGAAACCCATTTTCGCTTCCTTTGAAGAGAAAATGTTGAGAATTTTAAATCACGCAGCTATGAGGCGTCGCTGTGGAATACGTTTTACATACTACATGAAATATTGAATTTAACGAATTGGCTGGCTCGGATTTTCTTTATAGATATTAGAGGAAAGCTTCCGCCTTGATGAACAAAGGAAGGTTATTGATTAAGACGTGCGACATGACACCTGAAAGGTTGTCTTGAGAGAAACGTAGTGGCGCTTCCTTTGAGGAGAAAATGTTCTGAATTTTAAATCACGCAGCTATGAGGCGTCGCTGGGGAATACGTTTCACATACTTCATGATATATTGCATTTAACGATTTTGCTTGCCCGGATTTTCTTTCGGGACATTAGAGGAAAACTTCCGCCTTGATGAACAAAGGGAGGTTATTAATTAAGACGTGCGACATGACACCTGTAAGGTTGTCTTGAGAGAAACGCAGTGTCGCATCCTTTGAAGAGAAAATGTTCTGAATTTTAAATCACGCAGCTATGAGGCGTCGCTGTGGAATACGTTTCACATACTACATGAAATATTGCATTTAACGAATTTGCTTGCCCGGATTTTCTTTCGGGACATTAGAGGAAAACTTCCGCCTTGATGAACAAAGGAAGGTTATTGATTAAGACGTGCGACATGACACCTGAAAGGTTGTCTTGAGAGAAACGCAGTGTCGCATCCTTTGAAGAGAAAATGTTCTGAATTTTAAATCACGCAGCTATGAGGCGTCGCTGTGGAATACGTTTCACATACTACATGATATATTGCATTTAACGAATTTGCTTGACCGGATTTTCTTTCGGGACATTAGAGGAAAACTTCCGCCTTGATGAACAAATAAGGTTATTGATTAAGACGTGCGACATGACACCTGAAAGGTTGTCTTGAGAGAAACACAGTGTCGCATCCTTTGAAGAGAAAATGATCAAAATTTTAAATCACGCAGTCATGAGGCGTCGCTGTGGAATACGTTTCACATACTACATGATATATTGCATTTAACGATTTTGCTTGCGCGGATTTTCTTTCGGGACATTAGAGGAAAACTTCCGCCTTGATGAACAAAGGAAGGTTATTAATTAAGACGTGCGACATGACACCTGAAAGGTTGTCTTGAGAGAAACGCTATGGCGCTTCCTTTGAAGAGAAAATGCTCAGAATTTTAAATCACGCCGCTATGAGGCGTTGCTGTGGAATACGTCACACATGCTACGTAATATATTGGATATAACCAATTTGCTGGCCCGGATTTTCTTTAAAGATATTAGAGGAAAACTTTCGCCTTGATGAACAAAGGAAGGTTTTTGATTAAGACGTGCGACATGACAACTGAAAGGTTGCCTTGAGAGAAACGCAGTTTCGCTTCCTTTGAAGAGAAAATGTTGAGAATTTTAAATCATGCAGCTATGAGGCGTCGCTGAAGAATACGTTTCACATACTACATGAAATATTGCATTTAACTAATTGGCTGGCCCGGATTTTCTTTCGCAACAATAGAGGAAAACTTCCGCCTTGATGAACAAAGGAAGGTTATTGATTAAGACGTGCGACATGACACCTGAAAGGTTGTCTTCAGAGAAACCCAGTTTCGCTTCCTTTGAAGAGAAAATGTTGAGAATTTTAAATCACGCAGCTATGAGGCGTCGCTGTGGAATACGTTTCACATACTACATGAAATATTGCATTTAACGAATTGGCTGGCTCGGATTTTCTTTAATGATATTAGAGGAAAGCTTCCGCCTTGATGAACAAAAGAAGGTTATTGATTAAGACGTGCGACATGACACCTGGAAGGTTGTCTTGAGAGAAACGTAGTGGCGCTTCCTTTGAGGAGAAAATGTTCTGAATTTTAAATCACGCAGCTATGAGGCGTCGCTGGGGAATACGTTTCACATACTTCATGATATATTGCATTTAACGATTTTGCTTGCCCGGATTTTTTTTTGGGACATTAGAGGAAAACTTCCGCCTTGATGAACAAAGGAAGGTTATTAATTAAGACGTGCGACATGACACCTGAAAGGTTGTCTTGAGAGAAACGCAGTGTCGCATCCTTTGAAGAGAAAATGTTCTGAATTTTAAATCACGCAGCTATGAGGCGTCGCTGTGGAATACGTTTCACATACTACATGAAATATTGCATTTAACGAATTTGCTTGCCCGGATTTTCTTTCGGGACATTAGAGGAAAACTTCCGCCTTGATGAACAAATAAGGTTATTGATTAAGACGTGCGACATGACACCTGAAAGGTTGTCTTGAGAGAAACACAGTGTCGCATCCTTTGAAGAGAAAATGATCAAAATTTTAAATCACGCAGTCATGAGGCGTCGCTGTGGAATACGTTTCACATACTACATGATATATTAGATTTAACGAATTTGCTTACGCGGATTTTCTTTCGGGACATTAGAGGAAAACTTCCGCCTTGATGAACAAAGGAAGGTTAATGATTAAGACGTGCGACATGACACCTGAAAGGTTGTCTTGAGAGAAACACAGTGTCGCATCCTTTGAAGAGAAAATGTTCAAAATTTTAAATCACGCAGCTATGAGGCGTCGCTGTGGAATACGTTTCACATATTACATGATATATTGCATTTAACGAATTTGCTTGCCCGGATTTTCTTTCGGGACATTAGAGGAAAACTTCCGCCTTGACGAACAACGGAAGGTTATTAATTAAGACGTGCGACATGACACCTAAAAGGTTGGCTTGAGAGAAACGCAGTGGCGCTTCCGTTGAAGAGAATTGTTCTAAATTTTAAATCACGCGGCTATGAGGCGTCGCTGTGGAATACGTTACACATACTACATAATATATTGCAGCTAACCAATTTGCTGGCCCAGGTTTTCGTTAACGATATTACAGGAAATCTTCCGCCTTGATGAACAAAGGATGGTTATTGATTAGGACGTGCGACATGACACCTGAAAGGTTGCCTTGAGAGAAACGCAGTGGCGCTTCCTTTGAAGAGAAATTGTTCAGAATTTTTTATCACGCAGCTATGACGCGTCGCTGTGGAATACGTTACAAATGCAACATAATATATTTCATCTAACCAATTTGCTGCCCCAAGTTTCTTTCACGATATTAAATTCAAACGTCCACCTTTAACAACAAAGGAAGGTTATTGATTAAGACGTGCGACATGACACCTGAAAGGTTGTCTTGAGAGAAACGCAGTGTCGCATCCTTTGAAGAGAAAATGTTCTGAATTTTAAATCACGCAGCTATGAGGTGTCGCTGTGGAATACGTTTCACATACTACATGATATATTGCATTTAACGGATTTGCTTGACCGGATTTTCTTTCGGGACATTAGAGGAAAACTTCCGCCTTGATGAACAAATAAGGTTATCGATTAAGACGTGCGACATGACACCTGAAAGGTTGTCTTGAGAGAAACACAGTGTCGCATCCTTTGAAGAGAAAATGATCAAAATTTTAAATCACGCAGTCATGAGGCGTCGCTGTGGAATACGTTTCACATACTACATGATATATTGCATTTACCGAATTTGCTTACGCGGATTTTATTTCGGGACATTAGAGGAAAACTTCCGCCTTGATGAACAAAGGAGGGTAATGTTTAAGACGTGCGACATGACACCTGAAAGGTTGTCTTGAGAGAAACACAGTGTCGCATCCTTTGAAGAGAAAATGTTCAAAATTTTAAATCACGCAGCTATGAGGCGTCGCTGTGGAATACGTTTCACATACTACATGATATATTGCATTTAACGAATTTGCTTGCCCGGATTTTCTTTCGGTACATTAGACGAAAACGTCCGCCCTGAAGAACAAAGGAAGGTTATTGATTAAGTCGTGCGACATGACACCTGAAAGGTTGTCTTGAGAGAAACGCTATGGCGCTTCCTTTGAAGAGAAAATGTTCAGAATTTTAAATCACGCAGCTATGAGGCGTTGCTGTGGAATACGTTACACATGCTACATAATATATTGCATATAACCAATTTGCTGGCCCGGAATTTCTTTAAAGATATTAGAGGAAAACTTCCGCCTTGATGAACAAAGGAAGGTTTTTGATTAAGACGTGCGACATGACAACTAAAAGGTTGTCTTGAGAGAAACACATTTTCGCTTTCTTTGAAGAGAAAATGTTGAGAATTTTAAATCACGCAGCTATGAGGCGTCGCTGTGGAATACGCTTCACATACTACATGAAATATTGCATTTAACGAATTGGCCGGTCCGGATTTTTTTTCCAACATTAGAGGAAAACTTCCGCCTTCATGAACAAATGAAGGTTATTGATTAAGACGTGTGACATGACACCTGAAAGGTTGTCTATGAGAGAAACGCAGTGTCGCGTCCTTTGAAGAGAAGATGTTCTGAATTTTAAATCACGCTGCTATGAGGCGTCGCTGTGCAATACGTTTCACATACTACATGATATATTGCATTTAACGAATTTGCTTGCCGGATTTTCTTTCGCAACATTAGAGGAAAACTGCCGCTTTGATGAACAAAGGAAGGTCATTGATTAAGACGTGTGACATGACACCTGAAAGGTTGTCTTGAGAGAAACGCAGTGTCGCATCCTTTGAAGAGAAAATGTTCTGAATTTTGAATCACGCAGATATGATGCGTCGCTGTGGAATACGTTTCACATACTACATAATATATAGCATTTAACCAATTTGGTGGCCCGAAGTTTCTTTAACGATATTAGAGGAAAACGCCCACCCTGATGAACAAAGGAAGGTTATTGATTAAGACGTGCGACATGACACCTGAAATGTTGCCTTGAGAGAAACGCAGTGGCGCTTACTTTGAAGAGAAAATGTTCAGAATTTTGAATCACGCAGCTATGAGGCGTCGCTGTGGAACACGTTTCACATACTACATGATATATTGCATTTAACGAATTTGCTGGCCCGGATTTTCTTTAAAGATATTAGAGGAAAACGTCCACCTTGATGAACAAAGGAAGCTTATTGATTAAGATTTGCGACATGACAGCTGAAAGGTTGTCTTGAGAGAAACGCAGTGGCGCTTACCTTGAAGAGAAAATGTTCAGAATTTTAAATCACGGAGCTATGAGGCGTCGCTGTGGAATGCGTTACACATACTACATCAAATACTGCATTTAACCAATTTGCTTGCCCGGATTTTCTTTCGCAGCATTAGAGGAAGACTTCCGCCTTGATGAACAAAGGAATGTTATTGATTAAGACGTGTGACATGACACCTGAAAGGTTTTCTTGAGAGAAACGCAGTTTCGCTTCCTTTGAAGAGAAAAAGTTCAGAATTTTAAATCACGCAGCTATGAGGCGTCGCTGTGGAATACGTTTCACATACTACATGAAATATTGCATTTAACGAATTGGCTGGCCTGGATTTTCTTTCGCGATATTAAAGGAAATCTTCCGCCTTGATGAGCAAAGGAATGTTATTGATTAGGACGTGCGACATGACACCTGAAAGGTTGTCTTGAAAGAAACGCAGTTTCGCTTCCTTTGAAGAGAAAACGTTCAGAATTTTAAATCACGCAGCTATGAGGCGTCGCTGTGGAATACGTTTCACATACTACATGATATATTGCATTTAACCAATTTGCTGGCCCGCATTTTGTTTCGCGATATTAGAGGAAAACGTCCGCCTTGATGAATAAAGGAAGGTTATTAATTAGGACTTGCGACATGACACCTGAAAGGTTGCCTTGAGAGAAACGCAGTTTCGCTTCCTTTGAAGAGAAAATGTTGAGAATTTAAAATCACGCAGCTATGAGGCGTCGCTGTAGAATACGTTTCACATACTACATGAAATATTGCATTTAACTAATTGGCTGGCCCGGATTTTCTTTCGCAACAATAGAGGAAAACTTCCGCCTTGATGAACAAAGGAAGGTTATTGATTAAGACGTGCGACATGACACCTGAAAGGTTGTCTTCAGAGAAACCCAGTTTCGCTTCCTTTGAAGAGAAAATGTTGAGAATTTTAAATCACGCAGCTATGAGGCGTCGCTGTGGAATACGTTTCACATACTACATGAAATATTGCATTTAACAAATTGGCTGGCTCGGATTTTCTTTAATGATATTAGAGGAAAGCTTCCGCCTTGATGAACAAAAGAAGGTTATTGATTAAGACGTGCGACATGACACCTGGAAGGTTGTCTTGAGAGAAACGTAGTGGCGCTTCCTTTGAGGAGAAAATGTTCTGAATTTTAAATCACGCAGCTATGAGGCGTCGCTGGGGAATACGTTTCACATACTTCATGATATATTGCATTTAACGATTTTCCTTGCCCGGATTTTTTTTCGGGACATTAGAGGAAAACTTCCGCCTTGATGAACAAAGGAAGGTTATTAATTAAGACGTGCGACATGACACCTGAAAGGTTGTCTTGAGAGAAACGCAGTGTCGCATCCTTTGAAGAGAAAATGTTCTGAATTTTAAATCACGCAGCTATGAGGCGTCGTTGTGGAATACGTTTCACATACTACATGAAATATTGCATTTAACGAATTTGCTTGCCGGGATTTTCTTTCGGGACATTAGAGGAAAACTTCCGCCTTGATGAACAAATAAGGTTATTGATTAAGACGTGCGACATGACACCTGAAAGGTTGTCTTGAGAGAAACACAGTGTCGCATCCTTTGAAGAGAAAATGATCAAAATTTTAAATCACGCAGTCATGAGGCGTCGCTGTGGAATACGTTTCACATACTACATGATATATTGCATTTAACGAATTTGCTTACGCGGATTTTCTTTCGGGACATTAGAGGAAAACTTCCGCCTTGATGAACAAAGGAAGGTTAATGATTAAGACGTGCGACATGACACCTGAAAGGTTGTCTTGAGAGAAACACAGTGTCGCATCCTTTGAAGAGAAAATGTTCAAAATTTTAAATCACGCAGCTATGAGGCGTCGCTGTGGAATATGTTTCACATACTACATGATATATTGCATTTAACGAATTTGCTTGCCCGGATTTTCTTTCGGGACATTAGAGGAAAACTTCCGCCTTGACGAACAAGGGAAAGTTATTAATTAAGACGTGCGACATGACACCTGAAAGGTTGTCTTGAGAGAAAAGCAGCGTCGCATCCTTTGAAGAGAAAATGTTCTGAATTTTAAATCACGCAGCTATGAGGCGTCGCTGTGGAATACGTTTCACATACTACATGATATATTGCATTTAACGAATTTGCTTGCCCGGATTTTCGTTAACGATATTACAGGAAATCTTCCGCCTTGATGAACAAAGGATGGTTATTGATTAGGACGTGCGACATGACACCTGAAAGGTTGCCTTGAGAGAAACGCAGTGGCGCTTCCTTTGAAGAGAAATTGTTCAGAATTTTTTATCACGCAGCTATGACGCGTCGCTGTGGAATACGTTACAAATGCAACATAATATATTTCATCTAACCAATTTGCTGCCCCAAGTTTCTTTCACGATATTAAATTCAAACGTCCACCTTGAACAACAAAGGAAGGTTATTGATTAAGACGTGCGACATGACACCTGAAAGGTTGTCTTGAGAGAAACGCAGTGTCGCATCCTTTGAAGAGAAAATGTTCTGAATTTTAAATCACGCAGCTATGAGGCGTCGCTGTGGAATACGTTTCACATACTACATGATATATTGCATTTAACGGATTTGCTTGACCGGATTTTCTTTCGGGACATTAGAGGAAAACTTCCGCCTTGATGAACAAATAAGGTTATTGATTAAGACGTGCGACATGACACCTGAAAGGTTGTCTTGAGAGAAACACAGTGTCGCATCCTTTGAAGAGAAAATGATCAAAATTTTAAATCACGCAGTCATGAGGCGTCGCTGTGGAATACGTTTCACATACTACATGATATATTGCATTTACCGAATTTGCTTACGCGGATTTTATTTCGGGACATTAGAGGAAAACTTCCGCCTTGATGAACAAAGGAAGGTTAATGTTTAAGACGTGCGACATGACACCTGAAAGGTTGTCTTGAGAGAAACACAGTGTCGCATCCTTTGAAGAGAAAATGTTCAAAATTTTAAATCACGCAGCTATGAGGCGTCGCTGTGGAATACGTTTCACATACTACATGATATATTGCATTTAACGAATTTGCTTGCCAGGATTTTCTTTAATGATATTAGAGGAAAGCTTCCGCCTTGATGAACAAAGGAAGGTTATTGATTAAGACGCGCGACATGACACCTGAAAGGTTGTCTTGAGAGAAACGTAGTGGCGCTTCCTTTGAGGAGAAGATGTTCTGAATTTTAAATCACGCAGCTTTGAGGCGTCGCTGTGGAATACGTTTCACATACTACATGATATATTGCATTTAACGAATTTGATTGCCCGGATTTTCTTTCGGTACATTAGACGAAAACGTCCGCCTTGATGAACAAAGGAAGGTTAATGTTTAAGACGTGCGACATGACACCTGAAAGGTTGTCTTGAGAGAAACGCTATGGCGCTTCCTTTGAAGAGAAAATGTTCAGAATTTTAAATCACGCAGCTATGAGGCGTTGCTGTGGAATACGTTACACATGCTAGATAATATATTGCATATAACCAATTTGCTGGCCCGGAATTTCTTTAAAGATAATAGAGGAAAACTTCCGCCTTGATGAACAAAGGAAGGTTTTTGATTAAGACGTGCGACATGACAACTAAAAGGTTGTCTTGAGAGAAACACATTTTCGCTTTCTTTGAAAAGAAAATGTTGAGAATTTTAAATCACGCAGCTATGAGGCGTCGCTGTGGAATACGCTTCACATACTACATGAAATATTGCATTTAACGAATTGGCCGTTCCTAATTTTTTTTCCAACATTAGAGGAAAACTTCCGCCTTCATGAACAAATGAAGGTTATTGATTAAGACGTGTGACATGACACCTGAAAGGTTGTCTATGAGAGAAACGCAGTGTCGCATCCTTTGAAGAGAAGATGTTCTGAATTTTAAATCACGCTGCTATGAGGCGTCGCTGTGCAATACGTTTCACATACTACATGATATATTGCATTTAACGAATTTGCTTGCCGGATTTTCTTTCGCAACATTAGAGGAAATCTGCCGCTTTGATGAACAAAGGAAGGTCATTGATTAAGACGTGTGACATGACACCTGAAAGGTTGTCTTGAGAGAAACGCAGTGTCGCGTCCTTTGAAGAGAAAATGTTCTGAATTTTGAATCACGCAGATATGATGCGTCGCTGTGGAATACGTTTCACATACTACATAATATATAGCATTTAACCAATTTGGTGGCCCGAAGTTTCTTTAACGATATTAGAGGAAAACGCCCACCCTGATGAACAAAGGAAGGTTATTGATTAAGACGTGCGACATGACACCTGAATTGTTGCCTTGAGAGAAACGCAGTGGCGCTTACTTTGAAGAGAAAATGTTCAGAATTTTGAATCACGCAGCTATGAGGCGTCGCTGTGGAACACGTTTCACATACTACATGATATATTGCATTTAACGAATTTGCTGGCCCGGATTTTCTTTAAAGATATTAGAGGAAAACGTCCACCTTGATGAACAAAGGAAGCTTATTGATTAAGATTTGCGACATGACACCTGAAAGGTTGTCTTGAGAGAAACGCAGTGGCGCTTACCTTGAAGAGAAAATGTTCAGAATTTTAAATCACGGAGCTATGAGGCGTCGCTGTGGAATGCGTTACACATACTACATCAAATACTGCATTTAACCAATTTGCTTGCCCGGATTTTCTTTCGCAGCATTAGAGGAAGACTTCCGCCTTGATGAACAAAGGAATGTTATTGATTAAGACGTGCGACATGACACCTGAAAGGTTTTCTTGAGAGAAACGCAGTTTCGCTTCCTTTGAAGAGAAAAAGTTCAGAATTTTAAATCACGCAGCTATGAGGCGTCGCTGTGGAATACGTTTCACATACTACATGAAATATTGCATTTAACGAATTGGCTGGCCTGGATTTTCTTTCGCGATATTAAAGGAAATCTTCCGCCTTGATGAGCAAAGGAATGTTATTGACTAGGACGTGCGACATGACACCTGAAAGGTTGTCTTGAAAGAAACGCAGTTTCGCTTCCTTTGAAGAGAAAACGTTCAGAATTTTAAATCACGCAGCTATGAGGCGTCGCTGTGGAATACGTTTCACATACTACATGATATATTGCATTTAACCAATTTGCTGGCCCGCATTTTGTTTCGCGATATTAGAGGAAAACTTCCGCCTTGATGAATAAAGGAAGGTTATTAATTAGGACTTGCGACATGACACCTGAAAGGTTGCCTTGAGAGAAACGCAGTTTCGCTTCCTTTGAAGAGAAAATGTTGAGAATTTAAAATCACGCAGCTATGAGGCGTCGCTGTAGAATACGTTTGACATACTACATGAAATATTGCATTTAACTAATTGGCTGGCCTGGATTTTCTTTCGCAACAATAGAGGAAAACTTCCGCCTTGATGAACAAAGGAAGCTAATTGATTAAGACGTGCGACATGACACCTGAAAGGTTGTCTTCAGAGAAACCCAGTTTCGCTTCCTTTGAAGAGAAAATGTTGAGAATTTTAAATCACGCAGCTATGAGGCGTCGCTGTGGAATACGTTTCACATACTACATGAAATATTGCATTTAACAAATTGGCTGGCTCGGATTTTCTTTAATGATATTAGAGGAAAGCTTCCGCCTTGATGAACAAAAGAAGGTTATTGATTAAGACGTGCGACATGACACCTGGAAGGTTGTCTTGAGAGAAACGTAGTGGCGCTTCCTTTGAGGAGAAAATGTTCTGAATTTTAAATCACGCAGCTACGAGGCGTCGCTGGGGAATACGTTTCACATACTTCATGATATATTGCATTTAACGATTTTGCTTGCCCGGATTTTTTTTCGGGACATTAGAGGAAAACTTCCGCCTTGATGAACAAAGGAAGGTTATTAATTAAGACGTGCGACATGACACCTGAAAGGTTGTCTTGAGAGAAACGCAGCGTCGCATCCTTTGAAGAGAAAATGTTCTGAATTTTAAATCACGCAGCTATGAGGCGTCGCTGTGGAATACGTTTCACATACTACATGAAATATTGCATTTAACGAATTTGCTTGCCGGGATTTTCTTTCGGGACATTAGAGGAAAACTTCCGCCTTGATGAACAAATAAGGTTATTGATTAAGACGTGCGACATGACACCTGAAAGGTTGTCTTGAGAGAAACACAGTGTCGCATCCTTTGAAGAGAAAATGATCAAAATTTTAAATCACGCAGTCATGAGGCGTCGCTGTGGAATACGTTTCACATACTACATGATATATTGCATTTACCGAATTTGCTCACGCGGATTTTATTTCGGGACATTAGAGGAAAACTTCCGCCTTGATGAACAAAGGAAGGTTAATGTTTAAGACGTGCGACATGACACCTGAAAGGTTGTCTTGAGAGAAACACAGTGTCGCATCCTTTGAAGAGAAAATGTTCAAAATTTTAAATCACGCAGCTATGAGGCGTCGCTGTGGAATACGTTTCACATACTACATGATATATTGCATTTAACGAATTTGCTTGCCAGGATTTTCTTTAATGATATTAGAGGAAAGCTTCCGCCTTGATGAACAAAGGAAGGTTATTGATTAAGACGCGCGACATGACACCTGAAAGGTTGTCTTGAGAGAAACGTAGTGGCGCTTCCTTTGAGGAGAAGATGTTCTGAATTTTAAATCACGCAGCTTTGAGGCGTCGCTGTGGAATACGTTTCACATACTACATGATATATTGCATTTAACGAATTTGATTGCCCGGATTTTCTTTCGGTACATTAGACGAAAACGTCCGCCTCGATGAACAAAGGAAGGTTAATGTTTAAGACGTGCGACATGACACCTGAAAGGTTGTCTTGAGAGAAACGCTATGGCGCTTCCTTTGAAGAGAAAATGTTCAGAATTTTAAATCACGCAGCTATGAGGCGTTGCTGTGGAATACGTTACACATGCTAGATAATATATTGCATATAACCAATTTGCTGGCCCGGAATTTCTTTAAAGATATTAGAGGAAAACTTCCGCCTTGATGAACAAAGGAAGGTTTTTGATTAAGACGTGCGACATGACAACTAAAAGGTTGTCTTGAGAGAAACACATTTTCGCTTTCTTTGAAAAGAAAATGTTGAGAATTTTAAATCACGCAGCTATGAGGCGTCGCTGTGGAATACGCTTCACATACTACATGAAATATTGCATTTAACGAATTGGCCGTTCCTAATTTTTTTTCCAACATTAGAGGAAAACTTCCGCCTTCATGAACAAATGAAGGTTATTGATTAAGACGTGTGACATGACACCTGAAAGGTTGTCTATGAGAGAAACGCAGTGTCGCATCCTTTGAAGAGAAGATGTTCTGAATTTTAAATCACGCTGCTATGAGGCGTCGCTGTGCAATACGTTTCACATACTACATGATATATTGCATTTAACGAATTTGCTTGCCGGATTTTCTTTCGCAACATTAGAGGAAATCTGCCGCTTTGATGAACAAAGGAAGGTCATTGATTAAGACGTGTGACATGACACCTGAAAGGTTGTCTTGAGAGAAACGCAGTGTCGCGTCCTTTGAAGAGAAAATGTTCTGAATTTTGAATCACGCAGATATGATGCGTCGCTGTGGAATACGTTTCACATACTACATAATATATAGCATTTAACCAATTTGGTGGCCCGAAGTTTCTTTAACGATATTAGAGGAAAACGCCCACCCTGATGAACAAAGGAAGGTTATTGATTAAGACGTGCGACATGACACCTGAAATGTTGCCTTGAGAGAAACGCAGTGGCGCTTACTTTGAAGAGAAAATGTTCAGAATTTTGAATCACGCAGCTATGAGGCGTCGCTGTGGAACACGTTTCACATACTACATGATATATTGCATTTAACGAATTTGCTGGCCCGGATTTTCTTTAAAGATATTAGAGGAAAACGTCCACCTTGATGAACAAAGGAAGCTTATTGATTAAGATTTGCGACATGACACCTGAAAGGTTGTCTTGAGAGAAACGCAGTGGCGCTTACCTTGAAGAGAAAATGTTCAGAATTTTAAATCACGGAGCTATGAGGCGTCGCTGTGGAATGCGTTACACATACTACATCAAATACTGCATTTAACCAATTTGCTTGCCCGGATTTTCTTTCGCAGCATTAGAGGAAGACTTCCGCCTTGATGAACAAAGGAATGTTATTGATTAAGACGTGCGACATGACACCTGAAAGGTTTTGTTGAGAGAAACGCAGTTTCGCTTCCTTTGAAGAGAAAAAGTTCAGAATTTTAAATCACGCAGCTATGAGGCGTCGCTGTGGAATACGTTTCACATACTACATGAAATATTGCATTTAACGAATTGGCTGGCCTGGATTTTCTTTCGCGATATTAAAGGAAATCTTCCGCCTTGATGAGCAAAGGAATGTTATTGACTAGGACGTGCGACATGACACCTGAAAGGTTGTCTTGAAAGAAACGCAGTTTCGCTTCCTTTGAAGAGAAAACGTTCAGAATTTTAAATCACGCAGCTATGAGGCGTCGCTGTGGAATACGTTTCACATACTACATGATATATTGCATTTAACCAATTTGCTGGCCCGCATTTTGTTTCGCGATATTAGAGTAAAACGTCCGCCTTGATGAATAAAGGAAGGTTATTAATTAGGACTTGCGACATGACACCTGAAAGGTTGCCTTGAGAGAAACGCAGTTTCGCTTCCTTTGAAGAGAAAATGTTGAGAATTTAAAATCACGCAGCTATGAGGCGTCGTTGTAGAATACGTTTCACATACTACATGAAATATTGCATTTAACTAATTGGCTGGCCCGGATTTTCTTTCGCAACAATAGAGGAAAACTTCCGCCTTGATGAACAAAGGAATGTTATTGATTAAGACGTGCGACATGACACCTGAAAGGTTGTCTTCAGAGAAACCCAGTTTCGCTTCCTTTGAAGAGAAAATGTTGAGAATTTTAAATCACGCAGCTATGAGGCGTCGCTGTGGAATACGTTTCACATACTACATGAAATATTGCATTTAACAAATTGGCTGGCTCGGATTTTCTTTAATGATATTAGAGGAAAGCTTCCGCCTTGATGAACAAAAGAAGGTTATTGATTAAGACGTGCGACATGACACCTGGAAGGTTGTCTTGAGAGAAACGTAGTGGCGCTTCCTTTGAGGAGAAAATGTTCTGAATTTTAAATCACGCAGCTATGAGGCGTCGCTGGGGAATACGTTTCACATACTTCATGATATATTGCATTTAACGATTTTGCTTGCCCGGATTTTTTTTCGGGACATTAGAGGAAAACTTCCGCCTTGATGAACAAAGGAAGGTTATTAATTAAGACGTGCGACATGACACCTGAAAGGTTGTCTTGAGAGAAACGCAGCGTCGCATCCTTTGAAGAGAAAATGTTCTGAATTTTAAATCACGCAGCTATGAGGCGTCGCTGTGGAATACGTTTCACATACTACATGAAATATTGCATTTAACGAATTTGCTTGCCGGGATTTTTTTTCGGGACATTAGAGGAAAACTTCCGCCTTGATGAACAAATAAGGTTATTGATTAAGACGTGCGACATGACACCTGAAAGGTTGTCTTGAGAGAAACACAGTGTCGCATCCTTTGAAGAGAAAATGATCAAAATTTTAAATCACGCAGTCATGAGGCGTCGCTGTGGAATACGTTTCACATACTACATGATATATTGCATTTAACGAATTTGCTTACGCGGATTTTCTTTCGGGACATTAGAGGAAAACTTCCGCCTTGATGAACAAAGGAAGGTTAATGATTAAGACGTGCGACATGACACCTGAAAGGTTGTCTTGAGAGAAACACAGTGTCGCATCCTTTGAAGAGAAAATGTTCAAAATTTTAAATCACGCAGCTATGAGGCGTCGCTGTGGAATATGTTTCACATACTACATGATATATTGCATTTAACGAATTTGCTTGCCCGGATTTTCTTTCGGGACATTAGAGGAAAACTTCCGCCTTGACGAACAACGGAAGGTTATTAATTAAGACGTGCGACATGACACCTGAAAGGTTGTCTTGAGAGAAAAGCAGCGTTGCATCCTTTGAAGAGAAAATGTTCTGAATTTTAAATCACGCAGCTATGAGGCGTCGCTGTGGAATACGTTTCACATACTACATGATATATTGCATTTAACGAATTTGCTTGCCCGGATTTTCTTTCGGGACATTAGAGGAAAACTTCCGCCTTGACGAACAACGGAAGGTTATTAATTAAGACGTGCGACATGACACCTATAAGGTTGGCTTGAGAGAAACGCAGTGGCGCTTCCGTTGAAGAGAATTGTTCTAAATTTTAAATCACGCGGCTATGAGGCGTCGCTGTGGAATACGTTACACATACTACAAAATATAATGCAGCTAACCAATTTGCTGGCCCAGGTTTTCGTTAACGATATTACAGGAAATCTTCCGCCTTGATGAACAAACGATGGTTATTGATTAGGACGTGCGACATGACACCTGAAAGGTTGCCTTGAGAGAAACGCAGTGGCGCTTCCTTTGAAGAGAAATTGTTCAGAATTTTTTATCACGCAGCTATGACGCGTCGCTGTGGAATACGTTACAAATGCAACATAATATATTTCATCTAACCAATTTGCTGCCCCAAGTTTCTTTCACGATATTAAATTCAAACGTCCACCTTGAACAACAAAGGAAGGTTATTGATTAAGACGTGCGACATGACACCTGAAAGGTTGTCTTGAGAGAAACGCAGTGTCGCATCCTTTGAAGAGAAAATGTTCTGAATTTTAAATCACGCAGCTATGAGGCGTCGCTGTGGAATACGTTTCACATACTACATGATATATTGCATTTAACGGATTTGCTTGACCGGATTTTCTTTCGGGACATTAGAGGAAAACTTCCGCCTTGATGAACAAATAAGGTTATTGATTAAGACGTGCGACATGATACCTGAAAGGTTGTCTTGAGAGAAACACAGTGTCGCATCCTTTGAAGAGAAAATGATCAAAATTTTAAATCACGCAGTCATGAGGCGTCGCTGTGGAATACGTTTCACATACTACATGATATATTGCATTTACCGAATTTGCTTACGCGGATTTTATTTCGGGACATTAGAGGAAAACTTCCGCCTTGATGAACAAAGGAAGGTTAATGTTTAAGACGTGCGACATGACACCTGAAAGGTTGTCTTGAGAGAAACACAGTGTCGCATCCTTTGAAGAGAAAATGTTCAAAATTTTAAATCACGCAGCTATGAGGCGTCGCTGTGGAATACGTTTCACATACTACATGATATATTGCATTTAACGAATTTGCTTGCCCGGATTTTCTTTAATGATATTAGAGGAAAGCTTCCGCCTTGATGAACAAAGGAAGGTTATTGATTAAGACGCGCGACATGACACCTGAAAGGTTGTCTTGAGAGAAACGTAGTGGCGCTTCCTTTGAGGAGAAGATGTTCTGAATTTTAAATCACGCTGCTATGAGGCGTCGCTGTGGAATACGTTTCACATACTACATGATATATTGCATTTAACGAATTTGATTGCCCGGATTTTCTTTCGGTACATTAGACGAAAACGTCCGCCCTGAAGAACAAAGGAAGGTTATTGATTAAGTCGTGCGACATGACACCTGAAAGGTTGTCTTGAGAGAAACGCTATGGCGCTTCCTTTGAAGAGAAAATGTTCAGAATTTTAAATCACGCAGCTATGAGGCGTTGCTGTGGAATACGTTACACATGCTACATAATATATTGCATATAACCAATTTGCTGGCCCGGAATTTCTTTAAAGATATTAGAGGAAAACTTCCGCCTTGATGAACAAAGGAAGGTTTTTGATTAAGACGTGCGACATGACAACTAAAAGGTTGTCTTGAGAGAAACGCATTTTCGCTTTCTTTGAAGAGAAAATGTTGAGAATATTAAATCACGCAGCTATGAGGCGTCGCTGTGGAATACGCTTCACATACTACATGAAATATTGCATTTAACGAATTGGCCGGTCCGGATTTTCTTTCCAACATTAGAGGAAAACTTCCGCCTTCATGAACAAATGAAGGTTATTGATTAAGACGTGTGACATGACACCTGAAAGGTTGTCTATGAGAGAAACGCAGTGTCGCATCCTTTGAAGAGAAGATGTTCTGAATTTTAAATCACGCTGCTATGAGGCGTCGCTGTGCAATACGTTTCACATACTACATGATATATTGCATTTAACGAATTTGCTTGCCGGATTTTCTTTCGCAACATTAGAGGAAAACTGCCGCTTTGATGAACAAAGGAAGGTCATTGATTAAGACGTGTGACATGACACCTGAAAGGTTGTCTTGAGAGAAACGCAGTGTCGCATCCTTTGAAGAGAAAATGTTCTGAATTTTCAATCACGCAGATATGATGCGTCGCTGTGGAATACGTTTCACATACTACATAATATATAGCATTTAACCAATTTGGTGGCCCGAAGTTTCTTTAACGATATTAGAGGAAAACGCCCACCCTGATGAACAAAGGAAGGTTATTGATTAAGACGTGCGACATGACACCTGAAATGTTGCCTTGAGAGAAACGCAGTGGCGCTTACTTTGAAGAGAAAATGTTCAGAATTTTGAATCACGCAGCTATGAGGCGTCGCTGTGGAACACGTTTCACATACTACATGATATATTGCATTTAACGAATTTGCTGGCCCGGATTTTCTTTAACGATATTAGAGGAAAACGTTCACCTTGATGAACAAAGGAAGCTTATTGATTAAGATTTGCGACATGACACCTGAAAGGTTGTCTTGAGAGAAACGCAGTGGCGCTTACTTTGAAGAGAAAATGTTCATAATTTTAAATCACGGAGCTATGAGGCGTCGCTGTGGAATGCGTTACACATACTACATGAAATACTGCATTTAACCAATTTGCTTGCCCGGATTTTCTTTCGCAGCATTAGAGGAAAACTTCCGCCTTGATGAACAAAGGAATGTTATTGATTAAGACGTGCGACATGACACCTGAAAGGTTGTCTTGAGAGAAACGCAGTTTCGCTTCCTTTGAAGAGAAAAAGTTCAGAATTTTAAATCACGCAGCTATGAGGCGTCGCTGTGGAATACGTTTCACATACTACATGAAATATTGCATTTAACGAATTGGCTGGCCTGGATTTTCTTTCGCGATATTAAAGGAAATCTTCCGCCTTGATGAACAAAGGAATGTTATTGATTAGGACGTGCGACATGACACCTGAAAGGTTGTCTTGAAAGAAACGCAGTTTCGCTTCCTTTGAAGAGAAAACGTTCAGAATTTTAAATCACGCAGCTATGAGGCGTCGCTGTGGAATACGTTTCACATACTATAGGATATATTGCATTTAACCAATTTGCTGGCCCGCATTTTGTTTCGCGATATTAGAGGAAAACGTCCGCCTTGATGAATAAAGGAAGGTTATTAATTAGGACTTGCGACATGACACCTGAAAGGTTGTCTTGAGAGAAACGCAGTGGCGCTTCCTTTGAAGCGAAAATGTTCAGAATTTTCAATCACGCAGCTATGAGGCGTCGCAGTGGAATACGTTTCACATACTACATAATATATTGCATTTAACCAATTTGGTGGCCCCAAGTTTCTTTAACGATATTAGAGGAAAACGCCCGCCCTGATGAACAAAGGAAGGTTATTGATTAAGACGTGCGACATGACACCTGAAAGGTTGCCTTGAGAGAAACGCAGTGGCGCTTCTTTTAAAGATAAAATGTTCAAAATTTTGAATCACGCAGCTATGAGGAGTCGTTGTGGAATACGTTTCACATACTACATGATATATTGCATTTAACCAATTTGCTGGCCCGGATTTTTTTAACGATATTAGAGGAAAACTTCCGCCTTGATGAACAAAGGAAGGTTATTGATTAAGACGTGCGACATGACACCTGAAAGGTTGTCTTGAAAGAAACGTAGTGGCGCTTCCTTTGTGGAGAAAAGGTTCTGAATAATAAATCACGCAGCTCTGAGGCGTCGCTGTGGAATACGTTTCAATAATGCATGAAATATTGCATTTAACGAATTTGCTAGCCCGGATTTTCTTTAACGATATTATAGGATAACTTCCGCCTTGATGAACAAAGGAAGGTGATTGATTAAGACGTGCGACAAGACACCTGAAAGGTTGTCTTGAGAGAAACGCAGTTTCGCTTCGTTTGAAGGGAAAATGTTCAGAATATTAAATCACGCCGCTATGAGGCGTTGCTGTGGAATACGTCACACATGCTACATAATATATTGCATATAACCAATTTGCTGGCCCGGATTTTCTTTAAAGATATTATAGGATAACTTCCGCCTTGATGAACAAAGGAAGGTGATTGATTAAGACGTGCGACATGACACCTGAAAGGTTGTCTTGAGAGAAACGCAGTTTCGCTTCGTTTGAAGGGAAAATGTTCAGAATTTTAAATCACGCCGCTATGAGGCGTTGCTGTGGAATACGTCACACATGCTACATAATATATTGCATATAACCAATTTCCTGGCCCGGATTTTCTTTAAGGATATTAGAGGAAAACTTTCGCCTTGATGAACAAAGGAAGGTTTTTGATTAAGACGTGCGACATGACAACTGAAAGGTTGCCTTGAGAGAAACGCAGTTTCGCTTCCTTTGAAGAGAAAATGTTGAGAATTTTAAATCACGCAGCTATGAGGCGTCGCTGTAGAATACGTTTCACATACTACATGATATATTGCATTTAACGAATTTGCTGGCCGGGATTTTCTTTAACGATATTAGAGGAAAACGTTCACCTTGATGAACAAAGGAAGCTTATTGATTAAGATTTGCGACATGACACCTGAAAGGTTGTCTTGAGAGAAACGCAGTGGCGCTTACTTTGAAGAGAAAATGTTCAGAATTTTAAATCACGGAGCTATGAGGCGTCGCTGTGGAATGCGTTACACATACTACATGAAATACTGCATTTAACCAATTTGCTTGCCCGGATTTTCTTTCGCAGCATTAGAGGAAAACTTCCGCCTTGATGAACAAAGGAATGTTATTGATTAAGACGTGCGACATGACACCTGAAAGGTTGTCTTGAGAGAAACGCAGTTTCGCTTCCTTTGAAGAGAAAAAGTTCAGAATTTTAAATCACGCAGCTATGAGGCGTCGCTGTGGAATACGTTTCACATACTACATGAAATATTGCATTTAACGAATTGGCTGGCCTGGATTTTCTTTCGCGATATTAAAGGAAATCTTCCGCCTTGATGAACAAAGGAATGTTATTGATTAGGACGTGCGACATGACACCTGAAAGGTTGTCTTGAGAGAAACGCAGTGGCGCTTCCTTTGAAGCGAAAATGTTCAGAATTTTCAATCACGCAGCTATGAGGCGTCGTTGTGGAATACGTTTCACATACTACATGATATATTGCATTTAACCAATTTGCTGGCCCGGATTTTTTTAACGATATTAGAGGAAAACTTCCGCCTTGATGAACAAAGGAAGGTTATTGATTAAGACGTGCGACATGACACCTGAAAGGTTGTCTTGAAAGAAACGTAGTGGCGCTTCCTTTGTGGAGAAAAGGTTCTGAATAATAAATCACGCAGCTATGAGGCGTCGCTGTGGAATACGTTTCAATAATGCATGAAATATTGCATTTAACGAATTTGCTAGCCCGGATTTTCTTTCGGGACATTAGAGGAAAAGTTCCGCCTTGATGAACAAAGGAAGGGTTTTGATTAAGACGTGCGACATGACACCTGAAAGGTTGTCTTGAGAGAAACGCAGTGTCGCATCCTTTGAAGAGAAAATGTTCTGAATTTTAAATCACGCAGCTATGAGGCGTCGCTGTGTAATACGTTTCACATACTACATGATATATTGCATTTAACGAATTTGCTTGACCGGATTTTCTTTCGGGACATTAGAGGAAAACTTCCGCCTTGATGAACAAATAAGGTTATTGATTAAGACGTGCGACATGACACCTGAAAGGTTGTCTTGAGAGAAACACAGTGTCGCATCCTTTGAAGAGAAAATGATCAAAATTTTAAATCACGCAGTCATGAGGCGTCGCTGTGGAATACGTTTCACATACTACATGATATATTGCATTTAACGAATTTGCTTACGCGGATTTTCTTTCGGGACATTAGAGGAAAACTTCCGCCTTGATGAACAAAGGAAGGTTAATGATTAAGACGTGCGACATGACACCTGAAAGGTTGTCTTGAGAGAAACACAGTGTCCCATCCTTTGAAGATAAAATGTTCAAAATTTTAAATCACGCAGCTATGAGGCGTCGCTGTGGAATACGTTTCACATACTTCATGATATATTGCATTTAACGATTTTGCTTGCGCGGATTTTCTTTCGGGACATTAGAGGAAAACTTCCGCCTTGATGAACAAAGGAAGGTTATTAATTAAGACGTGCGACATGACACGTGAAAGGTTGTCTTGAGAGAAACGCAGTGTCGCATCCTTTGAAGAGAAAATGTTCAAAATTTTAAATCACGCAGCTATGAGGCGTCGCTGTGGAATACGTTTCACATACTACATGAAATATTGCATCTAACCAGTTTGCTGACTCGGATTTTCTTTAACGATATTAGAGGAAAACTTCCGCCTTGATGAACAAAGGAAGCTTAATGATTAAGATTTGCGACATGACACCTGAAAGGTTGTCTTGAGAGAAACGCAGTGGCGCTTACTTTGAAGAGAAAATGTTCACAATTTTAAATCACGGAGCTATGAGGCGTCGCTGTGGAATGCGTTACACATACTACATGAAATACTGCATTTAACCAATTTGCTTGCCCGGATTTTCTTTCGCAGCATTAGAGGAAAACTTCCGCCTTGATGAACAAAGGAATGTTATTGATTAAGACGTGCGACATGACACCTGAAAGGTTGTCTTGAGAGAAATGCAGTTTCGCTTCCTTTGAAGAGAAAAAGTTCAGAATTTTAAATCACGCAGCTATGAGGCGTCGCTGTGGAATACGTTTCACATACTACATGAAATATTGCATTTAACGAATTGGCTGGCCTGGATTTTCTTTCGCGATATTAAAGGAAATCTTCCGCCTTGATGAACAAAGGAATGTTATTGATTAGGACGTGCGACATGACACCTGAAAGGTTGTCTTGAAAGAAACGCAGTTTCGCTTCCTTTGAAGAGAAAACGTTCTGAATTATAAATCTCGCAGCTATGAGGCGTCGCTGTGGAATACGTTTCACATACTACATGATATATTGCATTTAACCAATTTGCTGGCCCGCATTTTGTTTCGCGATATTAGAGGAAAACGTCCGCCTTGATGAATAAAGGAAGGTTATTAATTAGGACTTGCGACATGACACCTTAAACGTTGTCTTGAGAGAAACGCAGTGGCGCTTCCTTTGAAGCGAAAATGTTCAGAATTTTCAATCACGCAGCTATGAGGCGTCGCAGTGGAATACGTTTCACATACTGCATAATATATTGCATTTAACCAATTTGGTGGCCCCAAGTTTCTTTAACGATATTAGAGGAAAACGCCCGCCCTGATGAACAAAGGAAGGTTATTGATTAAGACGTGCGACATGACACCTGAAAGGTTGCCTTGAGAGAAACGCAGTGGCGCTTCTTTTAAAGATAAAATGTTCAGAATTTTGAATCACGCAGCTATGAGGCGTCGTTGTGGAATACGTTTCACATACTACATGATATATTGCATTTAACGAATTTGCTGGCCCGGATTTTTTTTAACGATATTAGAGGAAAACTTCCGCCTTGATGAACAAAGGAAGGATATTGATTAAGACGTGCGACATGACACCTGAAAGGTTGTCTTGAAAGAAACGTAGTGGCGCTTCCTTTGTGGAGAAAAGGTTCTGAATAATAAATCACGCAGCTATGAGGCGTCGCTGTGGAATACGTTTCAATAATGCATGAAATATTGCATTTAACGAATTTGCTAGCCCGGATTTTCTTTAACGATATTATAGGATAACTTCCGCCTTGATGAACAAAGGAAGGTGATTGATTAAGACGTGCGACATGACACCTGAAAGGTTGTCTTGAGAGAAACGCAGTATCGCTTCGTTTGAAGGGAAAATGTTCAGAATTTTAAATCACGCCGCTATGAGGCGTTGCTGTGGAATACGTCACACATCCTACATAATATATTGCATATAACCAATTTGCTGGCCCGGATTTTCTTTAAAGATATTATAGGATAACTTCCGCCTTGATGAACAAAGGAAGGTGATTGATTAAGACGTGCGACATGACACCTGAAAGGTTGTCTTGAGAGAAACGCAGTTTCGCTTCGTTTGAAGGGAAAATGTTCAGAATTTTAAATCACGCCGCTATGAGGCGTTGCTGTGGAATACGTCACACATGCTACATAATATATTGCATATAACCAATTTGCTGGCCCGGATTTTCTTTAAGGATATTAGAGGAAAACTTTCGCCTTGATGAACAAAGGAAGGTTTTTGATTAAGACGTGCGACATGACAACTGAAAGGTTGCCTTGAGAGAAACGCAGTTTCGCTTCCTTTGAAGAGAAAATGTTGAGAATTTTAAATCACGCAGCTATGAGGCGTCACTGTAGAATACGTTTCACATACTACATGAAATATTGCATTTAACGAATTGGCTGGCCCGGATTTTCTTTCGCAACAATAGAGGAAAACTTCCGCCTTGATGAACAAAGGAAGGTTATTGATTAAGACGTGCGACATGACACCTGAAAGGTTGTCTTCAGAGAAACCCAGTTTCGCTTCCTTTGAAGAGAAAATGTTGAGAATTTTAAATCACGCAGCTATGAGGCGTCGCTGTGGAATACGTTTCACATACTACATGAAATATTGCATTTAACGAATTGGCTGGCTCGGATTTTCTTTAATGATATTAGAGGAAAGCTTCCGCCTTGATGAACAAAGGAAGGTTATTGATTAAGACGTGCGACATGACACCTAAAAGGTTGTCTTGAGAGAAACGTAGTGGCGCTTCCTTTGAGGAGAAAATGTTCTGAATTTTAAATCACGCAGCTATGAGGCATCGCTGGGGAATACGTTTCACATACTTCATGATATATTGCATTTAACGATTTTGCTTGCCCGGATTTTCTTTCGGGACATTAGAGGAAATCTTCCGCCTTGATGAACAAAGGGAGGTTATTAATTAAGACGTGCGACATGACACCTGAAAGGTTGTCTTGAGAGAAACGCAGTGTCGCATCCTTTGAAGAGAAAATGTTATGAATTTTAAATCACGCAGCTATGAGGCGTCGCTGTGGAATACGTTTCACATACTACATGAAATATTGCATTTAACGAATTTGCTTGCCCGGATTTTCTTTCGGGACATTAGAGGAAAACTTCCGCCTTGATGAACAAATAGGGTTATTGATTAAGACGTGCGACATGACACCTGAAAGGTTGTCTTGAGAGAGACACAGTGTCGCATCCTTTGAAGAGAAAATGATCAAAATTTTAAATCACGCAGTCATGAGGCGTCGCTGTGGATTACGTTTCACATACTACATCATATATTGCATTTAACGAATTTGCTTACGCGGATTTTCTTTCGGGACATTAGAGGAAAACTTCCGCCTTGATGAACAAAGGAAGGTTAATGATTAAGACGTGCGACATGACACCTGAAAGGTTGTCTTGAGAGAAACACAGTGTCGCATCCTTTGAAGAGAAAATGTTCAAAATTTTAAATCACGCAGCTATGAGGCGTCGCTGTGGAATATGTTTCACATACTACATGATATATTGCATTTAACGAATTTGCTTGCCCGGATTTTCTTTCGGGACATTAGAGGAAAACTTCCGCCTTGACGAACAACGGAAGGTTATTAATTAAGACGTGCGACATGACACCTGAAAGGTTGTCTTGAGAGAAACGCAGCGTCGCATCCTTTGAAGAGACAATGTTCTGAATTTTAAATCACGCAGCTATGAGGCGTCGCTGTGGAATACGTTTCACATACTACATGAAATATTGCATTTAACGAATTTGCTTGCCCGGATTTTCTTTCGGGACATTAGAGGAAAACTTCCGCCTTGATGAAGAAAGGGAGGTTATTAATTAAGACGTGCGACATGACACCTGAAAAGTTGTCTTGAGAGAAACGCAGTGTCGCATCCTTTGAAGAGAAGATGTTCTGAATTTTAAATCACGCAGCTATGAGGCGTCGCTGTGAACTACGTTACACATACTACATGATATATTGCGTTTAACGAATTTGCTGGCCCGGATTTTCTTTAAAGATATTAGAGGAAAACGTCCACCTTGATGAACAAAGGAAGCTTATTGATTAAGATTTGCGACATGACACCTGAAAGGTTGTCTTGAGAGAAACGCAGTGGCGCTTACTTTGAAGAGAAAATGTTCAGAATTTTAAATCACGGAGCTATGAGGCGTCGCTGTGGAATGCGTTACACATACTACATGAAATACTGCATTTAACCAATTTGCTTGCCCGGATTTTCTTTCGCAGCATTAGAGGAAAACTTCCGCCTTGATGAACAAAGGAATGTTATTGATTAAGACGTGCGACATGACACCTGAAAGGTTGTCTTGAGAGAAACGCAGTTTCGCTTCCTTTGAAGAGAAAAAGTTCAGAATTTTAAATCACGCAGCTATGAGGCGTCGCTGTGGAATACGTTTCACATACTACATGAAATATTGCATTTAACGAATTGGCTGGCCTGGATTTTCTTTCGCGATATTAAAGGAAATCTTCCGCCTTGATGAACAAAGGAATGTTATTGATTAGGACGTGCGACATGACACCTGAAAGGTTGTCTTGAAAGAAACGCAGTTTCGCTTCCTTTGAAGAGAAAACGTTCTGAATTATAAATCTCGCAGCAATGAGGCGTCGCTGTGGAATATGTTTCACATACTACATGATATATTGCATTTAACCAATTTGCTGGACCGCATTTTGTTTCGCGATATTAGAGGAAAACGTCCGCCTTGATGAATAAAGGAAGGTTATTAATTAGGACTTGCGACATGACACCTGAAAGGTGGTCTTGAGAGAAACGCAGTGGCGCTTCTTTTAAAGATAAAATGTTCAGAATTTTGAATCACGCAGCTATGAGGCGTCGTTGTGGAATACGTTTCACATACTACATGATATATTGCATTTAACGAATTTGCTGGCCCGGATTTTTTTTGAACGATATTAGAGGAAAACTTCCGCCTTGATGAACAAAGGAAGGTTATTCATTAAGACGTGCAACATGACACCTGAAAGGTTGTCTTGAAAGAAACGTAGTGGCGCTACCTTTGTGCAGAAAAGGTTCTGAATAATAAATCACGCAGCTATGAGGCGTCGCTGTGGAATACGTTTCAATAATGCATGAAATATTGCATTTAACGAATTTGCTTGCCCGGATTTTCTTTAATTATATTAGAGGACAACATCCACCTTGATGAACAAAGGAAGGTTATTCATTCAGACGTGCGACATGACACCTGAAACGTTGTCTTGAGAGAATCGCAGTGGCGCTTCTTTTGAAGAGAAAATGTTCTGAATCTTAAATCACGCAGCTATGAGGCGTCGCTGTGGACTACGTTACACATGCTACATAATATATTGCATCTAACCAGTTTGCTGACTCGGATTTTCTTTAATGATATTAGAGGAAAACTTCCGCCTTGATGAACAAAGGAAGGTTATTAAGACGTGTGGCATGACTCCTGAAAGGTTGTCTTGAGAGAAAAGCAGTGACGCTTCCTTTGAAGAGAAAATATTCAGAATTTTAAATCGCGCAGCTATGAGGCGTCGCTGTGGAATACGTTTGACATACTACATAATATATTGCATTTAACCAATTTGGTGGCCCCAAGTTCCTTTAACGATATTAGAGGAAAACTTCCGCCTTGATGAACAAAGGAAGCTTATTGATTAAGACGTGCGACATGACACCTGATAGGTTGCCTTGAGAGAAACGCAGTGGCGCTTCTTTTAAAGATAAAATGTTCAGAATTTTGAATCACGCAGCTATGAGGCGTCGCTGTGGAATACGTTTCACATACTACATGATATATTGCATTTAAGGAATTCGCTGACCCGGATTTTCTTTAACGATAATAGAGGAAAACTTCCGCCTTGATGAACAAAGGAAGTTTATTGATTAAGACGTGCGACATGACACCAGAAAGGTTGTCTTGAAAGAAACGCAGTTTCGCTTCCTTTGAAGAGAAAACGTTCTGAATTATAAATCTCGCAGCTATGAGGCGTCGCTGTGGAATACGTTTCACATACTACATGATATATTCCATTTAACCAATTCGCTGGCCCGCATTTTGTTTCGCGATATTAGAGGAAAACGTCCGCCTTGATGAATAAAGGAAGGTTATTAATTAGGACGTGCGACATGACACCTGAAAGGTTGTCTTGAGAGAAACGCAGTGGCGCTTCCTTTGAAGCGAAAATGTTCAGAATTTTCAATCACGCAGCTATGAGGCGTCGCAGTGGAATACGTTTCACATACTACATAATATATTGCATTTAACCAATTTGGTGGCCCCAAGTTTCTTTAACGATATTAGAGGAAAACGCCCGCCCTGATGAACAAAGGAAGGTTATTGATTAAGACGTGCGACATGACACCTGAAAGGTTGCCTTGAGAGAAACGCAGTGGCGCTTCTTTTAAAGATAAAATGTTCAGAATTTTGAATCACGCAGCTATGAGGCGTCGTTGTGGAATACGTTTCACATACTACATGATATATTGCATTTAACGAATTTGCTGGCCCGGATTTTTTTTAACGATATTAGAGGAAAACTTCCGCCTTGATGAACAAAGGAAGGTTATTGATTAGGACGTGCGACATGACACCTGAAAGGTTGTCTTGAAAGAAACGTAGTGGCGCTTCCTTTGTGGAGAAAAGGTTCTGAATAATAAATCACGCAGCTATGAGGCGTCGCTGTGGAATACGTTTCAATAATGCATGAAATATTGCATTTAACGAATTTGCTAGCCCGGATTTTCTTTAACGATATTATAGGATAACTTCCGCCTTGATGAACAAAGGAAGGTGATTGATTAAGACGTGCGACATGACACCTGAAAGGTTGTCTTGAGAGAAACGCAGTATCGCTTCGTTTGAAGGGAAAATGTTCAGAATTTTAAATCACGCCGCTATGAGGCGTTGCTGTGGAATACGTCACACATGCTACATAATATATTGCATATAACCAATTTGCTGGCCCGGATTTTCTTTAAAGATATTATAGGATAACTTCCGCCTTGATGAACAAAGGAAGGTGATTGATTAAGACGTGCGACATGACACCTGAAAGGTTGTCTTGAGAGAAACGCAGTTTCGCTTCGTTTGAAGGGAAAATGTTCAGAATTTTAAATCACGCCGCTATGAGGCGTTGCTGTGGAATACGTCACACATGCTACATAATATATTGCATATAACCAATTTGCTGGCCCGGATTTTCTTTAAGGATATTAGAGGAAAACTTTCGCCTTGATGAACAAAGGAAGGTTTTTGATTAAGACGTGCGACATGACAACTGAAAGGTTGCCTTGAGAGAAACGCAGTTTCGCTTCCTTTGAAGAGAAAATGTTGAGAATTTTAAATCACGCAGCTATGAGGCGTCGCTGTAGAATAAGTTTCACATACTACATGAAATATTGCATTTAACGAATTGGCTGACCCGGATTTTCTTTCGCAACAATAGAGGAAAACTTCCGCCTTGATGAACAAAGGAATGTTATTGATTAGGACGTGCGACATGACACCTGAAAGGTTGTCTTGAAAGAAACGCAGTTTCGCTTCCTTTGAGGAGAAAACGTTCTGAATTATAAATCTCGCAGCTATGAGGCGTCGCTGTGGAATACGTTTCACATACTACATGAAATATTGCATTTAACGAATTTGCTGGCCCGGTTTTCTTTAACGATATTAGAGGAAAACTTCCGCCTTGAAGAACAAAGGAAGGTTATTGATTAAGACGTGCGACATGACACCTGAAAGATTGTCTTGAGAGAAACACAGTTACGCTTCCTTTGAAGAGAAAATGTTCAGAATTATAAATCACGGAGCTATGAGGCGTCGCTGTAGAATACGTTACACATGCTACGTAATATATTGCATCTAACCAATTTGCTGGCCCGGATTTTCTTTAATGATATTAGAGGAAAACTCCCGCTTTGATGAACAAAGGAAGGTTATTGATTAAGACGTCGGACATGACACCTGAAAGGTTGTCTTGAGAGAAAAGCAGTGACGCTTCCTTTGAAGAGAAAATGTTCAGAATTTTAAATCACGCAGCTATGAGGCATCGCTGTGGAATACGTTTCCCATACTACATGATATATTGCATTTAACCAATTTGCTGGCCCGGATTTTGTTTCGCGATATTAGAGGAAAACGTCCGCCTTGATGAATAAAGGAAGGTTATTAATTAGGACTTGCGACATGACACCTGAAAGGTTGTCTTGAGAGAAACGCAGTGGCGCTTCCTTTGAAGAGAAAATGTTCAGAATTTCAAATCGCGCAGCTATGAGGCGTCGCTGTGGAATACGTTTCACATACTACATGATATATTGCATTTACCGAATTTGCTTGCCCGGATTTTCTTTAATTATATTAGAGGAAAACTTCCGCCTTGATGAACAAAGGAAGGTTATTGATTAAGACGTGCGACACGACACCTGAAAGGTTGTCTTGAGAGAAACGTACTTGCGCTTCCTTTGAGGAGAAAATGTTCTGAATTTTAAATCACGCAGCTATGAGGCGTCGCTGTGGAATACGTTTCACATGCTACATAATATATTGCATCTAACCAGTTTGCTGACTCGGATTTTCTTTAACGATATTAGAGGAAAAGTTCCGCCTTGATGAACAAAGGAAGGTTATTGATTAAGACGTGCGACATGACACCTGAAAGGTTGCCTTGAGAGAAACGCAGTGGCGCTTCTTTTAAAGATAAAATGTTCAGAATTTTAAATCACGCAGCTATGAGGCGTTGCTGTGGAATACGTTACACATGCTACATAATATATTGCATATAACCAATTTGCTGGCCCGGAATTTCTTTAAAGATATTAGAGGAAAACTTCCGCCTTGATGAACAAAGGAAGGTTTTTGATTAAGACGTGTGACATGACAACTAAAAGGTTGTCTTGAGAGAAACGCAGTTTCGCTTCCTTTGAAGAGAAAATGTTGAGAATATTAAATCACGCAGCTATGAGGCGTCGCTGTGGAATACGCTTCACATACTACATGAAATATTGCATTTAACGAATTGGCCGGTCCGGATTTTCTTTCCAACATTAGAGGAAAACTTCCGCCTTCATGAACAAATGAAGGTTATTGATTAAGACGTGTGACATGACACCTGAAAGGTTGTCTATGAGAGAAACGCAGTGTCGCATCCTTTGAAGAGAAGATGTTCTGAATTTTAAATCACGCTGCTATGAGGCGTCGCTGTGCAATACGTTTCACATACTACATGATATATTGCATTTAATGAATTTGCTTGCCCGGATTTTCTTTCGCAACATTAGAGGAAAACTTCCGCTTTGATGAACATAGAAAGGTCATTGATTAAGACGTGTGACATGACACCTGAAAGGTTGTCTTGAGAGAAACGCAGTGTCGCATCCTTTGAAGAGAAAATGTTCTGAATTTTGAATCACGCAGATATGATGCGTCGCTGTGGAATACGTTTCACATACTACATAATATATAGCATTTAACCAATTTGGTGGCCCGAAGTTTCTTTAACGATATTAGAGGAAAACGCCCACCCTGATGAACAAAGGAAGGTTATTGATTAAGACGTGCGACATGACACCTGAAAGGTTGCCTTGAGAGAAACGCAGTGGCGCTTCTTTTAAAGATAAAATGTTCAGAATTTTAAATCACGCAGCTATGAGGCGTTGCTGTGGAATACGTTACACATGCTACATAATATATTGCATATAACCAATTTGCTGGCCCGGAATTTCTTTAAAGATATTAGAGGAAAACTTCCGCCTTGATGAACAAAGGAAGGTTTTTGATTAAGACGTGTGACATGACAACTAAAAGGTTGTCTTGAGAGAAACGCAGTTTCGCTTCCTTTGAAGAGAAAATGTTGAGAATATTAAATCACGCAGCTATGAGGCGTCGCTGTGGAATACGCTTCACATACTACATGAAATATTGCATTTAACGAATTGGCCGGTCCGGATTTTCTTTCCAACATTAGAGGAAAACTTCCGCCTTCATGAACAAATGAAGGTTATTGATTAAGACGTGTGACATGACACCTGAAAGGTTGTCTATGAGAGAAACGCAGTGTCGCATCCTTTGAAGAGAAGATGTTCTGAATTTTAAATCACGCTGCTATGAGGCGTCGCTGTGCAATACGTTTCACATACTACATGATATATTGCATTTAATGAATTTGCTTGCCCGGATTTTCTTTCGCAACATTAGAGGAAAACTTCCGCTTTGATGAACATAGAAAGGTCATTGATTAAGACGTGTGACATGACACCTGAAAGGTTGTCTTGAGAGAAACGCAGTGTCGCATCCTTTGAAGAGAAAATGTTCTGAATTTTGAATCACGCAGATATGATGCGTCGCTGTGGAATACGTTTCACATACTACATAATATATAGCATTTAACCAATTTGGTGGCCCGAAGTTTCTTTAACGATATTAGAGGAAAACGCCCACCCTGATGAACAAAGGAAGGTTATTGATTAAGACGTGCGACATGACACCTGAAATGTTGCCTTGAGAGTAACGCAGTGGCGCTTACTTTGAAGAGAAAATGTTCAGAATTTTGAATCACGCAGCTATGAGGCGTCGCTGTGGAATACGTTTCACATACTACATGATATATTGCATTTAACGAATTTGCTTGCCCGGATTTTCTTTCACAGCATTAGAGGAAAACTTCCGTCTTGATGAACAAAGGAATGTTATTGATTAAGACGTGCGACATGACACCTGAAAGGTTGTCTTGAGAGAAACGCAGTTTCGCTTCCTTTGAAGAGAAAATGTTCTGAATTTTAAATCACGCAGCTATGAGGCGTCGCTGTGGAATACGTTTCACATACTACATGAAATATTGCATTTAACGAATTGGCTGGCCCGGATTTTCTTTCGCGATATTAAAGGAAATCTTCCGCCTTGATGAACAAAGGAATGTTATTGATTTGGACGTGCGACATGACACCTGAAAGGTTGTCTTGAAAGAAACGCAGTTTCGCTTCCTTTGAAGAGAAAACGTTCTGAATTATAAATCTCGCAGCTATGAGGCGTCGCTGTGGAATACGTTTCACATACTACATAAAATATTGCATTTAACGAATTTGCTGGCCCGGTTTTCTTTAACGACATTAGAGGAAAACTTCCGCCTTGAAGAACAAAGGAAGGTTATTGATTAAGACGTGCGACATGACACCTGAAAGATTGTCTTGAGAGAAACACAGTTACGCTTCCTTTGAAGAGAAAATGTTCAGAATTATAAATCACGCAGCTATGAGGCGTCGCTGTGGAATACGTTACACATGCTACGTAATATATTGCATCTAACCAATTTGCTGGCCTGGATTTTCTTTAATGATATTAGAGGAAAACTTCCGCTTTGATGAACAAAGGAAGGTTATTGATTAAGACGTCGGACATGACACCTGAAAGGTTGTCTTGAGAGAAACGCAGTGGCGCTTCCTTTGAAGCGAAAATGTTCAGAATTTTCAATCACGCAGCTATGAGGCGTCGCAGTGGAATACGTTTCACATACTACATAATATATTGCATTTAACCAATTTGGTGGCCCCAAGCTTCTTTACCGATATTAGAGGAAAACGCCCGCCCTGATGAACAAAGGAAGGTTATTGATTAAGACGTGCGACATGACACCTGAAAGGTTGCCTTGAGAGAAACGCAGTGGCGCTTCTTTTAAAGATAAATTGTTCAGAATTTTGAATCACGCAGCTATGAGGCGTTGCTGTGGAATACGTTACACATGCTACATAATATATTGCATATAACCAATTTGCTGGCCCGGAATTTCTTTAAAGATATTAGAGGAAAACTTCCGCCTTGATGAACAAAGGAAGGTTTTTGATTAAGACGTGTGACATGACAACTAAAAGGTTGTCTTGAGAGAAACGCAGTTTCGCTTCCTTTGAAGAGAAAATGTTGAGAATATTAAATCACGCAGCTATGAGGCGTCGCTGTGGAATACGCTTCACATACTACATGAAATATTGCATTTAACGAATTGGCCGGTCCGGATTTTCTTTCCAACATTAGAGGAAAACTTCCGCCTTCATGAACAAATGAAGGTTATTGATTAAGACGTGTGACATGACACCTGAAAGGTTGTCTATGAGAGAAACGCAGTGTCGCATCCTTTGAAGAGAAGATGTTCTGAATTTTAAATCACGCTGCTATGAGGCGTCGCTGTGCAATACGTTTCACATACTACATGATATATTGCATTTAATGAATTTGCTTGCCCGGATTTTCTTTCGCAACATTAGAGGAAAACTTCCGCTTTGATGAACATAGAAAGGTCATTGATTAAGACGTGTGACATGACACCTGAAAGGTTGTCTTGAGAGAAACGCAGTGTCGCATCCTTTGAAGAGAAAATGTTCTGAATTTTGAATCACGCAGATATGATGCGTCGCTGTGGAATACGTTTCACATACTACATAATATATAGCATTTAACCAATTTGGTGGCCCGAAGTTTCTTTAACGATATTAGAGGAAAACGCCCACCCTGATGAACAAAGGAAGGTTATTGATTAAGACGTGCGACATGACACCTGAAAGGTTGCCTTGAGAGAAACGCAGTGGCGCTTCTTTTAAAGATAAAATGTTCAGAATTTTAAATCACGCAGCTATGAGGCGTTGCTGTGGAATACGTTACACATGCTACATAATATATTGCATATAACCAATTTGCTGGCCCGGAATTTCTTTAAAGATATTAGAGGAAAACTTCCGCCTTGATGAACAAAGGAAGGTTTTTGATTAAGACGTGTGACATGACAACTAAAAGGTTGTCTTGAGAGAAACGCAGTTTCGCTTCCTTTGAAGAGAAAATGTTGAGAATATTAAATCACGCAGCTATGAGGCGTCGCTGTGGAATACGCTTCACATACTACATGAAATATTGCATTTAACGAATTGGCCGGTCCGGATTTTCTTTCCAACATTAGAGGAAAACTTCCGCCTTCATGAACAAATGAAGGTTATTGATTAAGACGTGTGACATGACACCTGAAAGGTTGTCTATGAGAGAAACGCAGTGTCGCATCCTTTGAAGAGAAGATGTTCTGAATTTTAAATCACGCTGCTATGAGGCGTCGCTGTGCAATACGTTTCACATACTACATGATATATTGCATTTAATGAATTTGCTTGCCCGGATTTTCTTTCGCAACATTAGAGGAAAACTTCCGCTTTGATGAACATAGAAAGGTCATTGATTAAGACGTGTGACATGACACCTGAAAGGTTGTCTTGAGAGAAACGCAGTGTCGCATCCTTTGAAGAGAAAATGTTCTGAATTTTGAATCACGCAGATATGATGCGTCGCTGTGGAATACGTTTCACATACTACATAATATATAGCATTTAACCAATTTGGTGGCCCGAAGTTTCTTTAACGATATTAGAGGAAAACGCCCACCCTGATGAACAAAGGAAGGTTATTGATTAAGACGTGCGACATGACACCTGAAATGTTGCCTTGAGAGTAACGCAGTGGCGCTTACTTTGAAGAGAAAATGTTCAGAATTTTGAATCACGCAGCTATGAGGCGTCGCTGTGGAATACGTTTCACATACTACATGATATATTGCATTTAACGAATTTGCTTGCCCGGATTTTCTTTCACAGCATTAGAGGAAAACTTCCGTCTTGATGAACAAAGGAATGTTATTGATTAAGACGTGCGACATGACACCTGAAAGGTTGTCTTGAGAGAAACGCAGTTTCGCTTCCTTTGAAGAGAAAATGTTCTGAATTTTAAATCACGCAGCTATGAGGCGTCGCTGTGGAATACGTTTCACATACTACATGAAATATTGCATTTAACGAATTGGCTGGCCCGGATTTTCTTTCGCGATATTAAAGGAAATCTTCCGCCTTGATGAACAAAGGAATGTTATTGATTTGGACGTGCGACATGACACCTGAAAGGTTGTCTTGAAAGAAACGCAGTTTCGCTTCCTTTGAAGAGAAAACGTTCTGAATTATAAATCTCGCAGCTATGAGGCGTCGCTGTGGAATACGTTTCACATACTACATAAAATATTGCATTTAACGAATTTGCTGGCCCGGTTTTCTTTAACGACATTAGAGGAAAACTTCCGCCTTGAAGAACAAAGGAAGGTTATTGATTAAGACGTGCGACATGACACCTGAAAGATTGTCTTGAGAGAAACACAGTTACGCTTCCTTTGAAGAGAAAATGTTCAGAATTATAAATCACGCAGCTATGAGGCGTCGCTGTGGAATACGTTACACATGCTACGTAATATATTGCATCTAACCAATTTGCTGGCCTGGATTTTCTTTAATGATATTAGAGGAAAACTTCCGCTTTGATGAACAAAGGAAGGTTATTGATTAAGACGTCGGACATGACACCTGAAAGGTTGTCTTGAGAGAAACGCAGTGGCGCTTCCTTTGAAGCGAAAATGTTCAGAATTTTCAATCACGCAGCTATGAGGCGTCGCAGTGGAATACGTTTCACATACTACATAATATATTGCATTTAACCAATTTGGTGGCCCCAAGCTTCTTTACCGATATTAGAGGAAAACGCCCGCCCTGATGAACAAAGGAAGGTTATTGATTAAGACGTGCGACATGACACCTGAAAGGTTGCCTTGAGAGAAACGCAGTGGCGCTTCTTTTAAAGATAAATTGTTCAGAATTTTGAATCACGCAGCTATGAGGCGTCGTTGTGGAATACGTTTCACATACTACATGATATATTGCATTTAACGAATTTGCTGGCCCGGATTTTTTTTAACGATATTAGAGGAAAACGTCCACCTTGATGGACAAAGGAAGCTTATTGATTAAGACGAGCGACATGACACCTGAAAGGTTGTCTTGAGAGAAACGTAGTGGCGCTTCCTTAAGGAGAAAATGTTCTGAATTTTAAATCACGCAGCTATGAGGCGTCGCTGTGGAATACGTTTCACATACTACATGAAATATTGCATTTAACGAATTTGCTTGCCTGGATTTTCTTTCGGGACATTAGAGGAAAACTTCCGCCTTGATGAACAAAGGAAGGTTATTGATTAAGACGTGCGACATGACACCTGAAAGGTTGCCTTGAGAGAAACGCAGTGGCGCTTCTTTTAAAGATAAATTGTTCAGAATTTTGAATCACGCAGCTATGAGGCGTCGTTGTGGAATACGTTTCACATACTACATGATATATTGCATTTAACGAATTTGCTGGCCCGGATTTTTTTTAACGATATTAGAGGAAACCGTCCACCTTGATGGACAAAGGAAGCTTATTGATTAAGACGAGCGACATGACACCTGAAAGGTTGTCTTGAGAGAAACGCAGTGTCGCATCCTTTGAAGAGAAAATGTTCTGAATTTTAAATCACGCAGCTATGAGGCGTCGCTGTGGAATACGTTTCACATACTACATGAAATATTGCATTTAACGAATTTGCTTGCCTGGATTTTCTTTCGGGACATTAGAGGAAAACTTCCGCCTTGATGAACAAAGGAAGGTTATTGATTAAGACGTGCGACATGACACCTGAAAGGTTGTCTTGAGAGAAACGCAGTGTCGCATCCTTTGAAGAGAAAATGTTCTGAATTTTAAATCACGCAGCTATGAGGCGTCGCTGTGGAATACGTTTCACATACTACATGAAATGTTGCATTTAACGAATTGGCTGGCTCGGATTTTCTTTAATGATATTAGAGGAAAGCTTCCGCCTTGATGAACAAAGGAAGGTTATTGATTAAGACGTGCGACATGACACCTGAAAGGTTGTCTTGAGAGAAACGTAGTGGCGCTTCCTTAAGGAGAAAATGTTCTGAATTTTAAATCACGCAGCTATGAGGCGTCGCTGGGGAATACGTTTCACATACTTCATGATATATTGCATTTAACGATTTTGCTTGCCCGGATTTTCTTTCGGGACATTAGAGGAAAACTTCCGCCTTGATGAACAAAGGAAGGTTATTAATTAAGACGTGCGACATGACACCTGAAAGGTTGTCTTGAGAGAAACGCAGTGTCGCATCCTTTGAAGAGAAAATGTTCTGAATTTTAAATCACGCAGCTATGAGGCGTCGCTGTGGAATACGTTTCACATACTACATGAAATATTGCATTTAACGAATTTGCTTGCCCGGATTTTCTTTCGGGACATTAGAGGAAAACTTCCGCCTTGATGAACAAAGGAAGGTTATTGATTAAGACGTGCGACATGACACCTGAAAGGTTGTCTTGAGAGAAACGCAGTGTCGCATCCTTTGAAGAGAAAATGTTCTGAATTTTAAATCACGCAGCTATGAGGCGTCGCTGTGGAATACGTTTCACATACTACATGATATATTGCATTTAACGAATTTGCTTGACCGGATTTTCTTTCGAGACATTCGAGGAAAACTTCCGCCTTGATGAACAAATAAGGTTATTGATTAAGACGTGCGACATGACACCTGAAAGGTTGTCTTGAGCGAAACACAGTGTCGCATCCTTTGAAGAGAAAATGATCAAAATTTTAAATCACGCTGTCATGAGGCGTCGCTGTGGAATACGTTTCACATACTACATGATATATTGCATTTAACCAATTTGCTTGCACGGATTTTCTTTCGGGACATTAGAGGAAAACTTCCGCCTTGATGAACAAAGGAAGGTTAATGATTAAGACGTGCGACATGACACCTGAAAGGTTGTCTTGAGAGAAACACAGTGTCGCATCCTTTGAAGAGAAAATGTTCAAAATTTTAAATCACGCAGCTATGAGGCGTCGCTGTGGAATACGTTTCACATACTACATGATATATTGCATTTAACGAATTTGCTTGCCCGGATTTTCTTTCACAGCATTAGAGGAAAACTTCCGTCTTGATGAACAAAGGAATGTTATTGATTAAGACGTGCGACATGACACCTGAAAGGTTGTCTTGAGAGAAACGCAGTTTCGCTTCCTTTGAAGAGAAAATGTTCTGAATTTTAAATCACGCAGCTATGAGGCGTCGCTGTGGAATACGTTTCACATACTACATGAAATATTGCATTTAACGAATTGGCTGGCCCGGATTTTCTTTCGCGATATTAAAGGAAATCTTCCGCCTTGATGAACAAAGGAATGTTATTGATTTGGACGTGCGACATGACACCTGAAAGGTTGTCTTGAAAGAAACGCAGTTTCGCTTCCTTTGAAGAGAAAACGTTCTGAATTATAAATCTCGCAGCTATGAGGCGTCGCTGTGGAATACGTTTCACATACTACATAAAATATTGCATTTAACGAATTTGCTGGCCCGGTTTTCTTTAACGACATTAGAGGAAAACTTCCGCCTTGAAGAACAAAGGAAGGTTATTGATTAAGACGTGCGACATGACACCTGAAAGATTGTCTTGAGAGAAACACAGTTACGCTTCCTTTGAAGAGAAAATGTTCAGAATTATAAATCACGCAGCTATGAGGCGTCGCTGTGGAATACGTTACACATGCTACGTAATATATTGCATCTAACCAATTTGCTGGCCTGGATTTTCTTTAATGATATTAGAGGAAAACTTCCGCTTTGATGAACAAAGGAAGGTTATTGATTAAGACGTCGGACATGACACCTGAAAGGTTGTCTTGAGAGAAACGCAGTGGCGCTTCCTTTGAAGCGAAAATGTTCAGAATTTTCAATCACGCAGCTATGAGGCGTCGCAGTGGAATACGTTTCACATACTACATAATATATTGCATTTAACCAATTTGGTGGCCCCAAGCTTCTTTACCGATATTAGAGGAAAACGCCCGCCCTGATGAACAAAGGAAGGTTATTGATTAAGACGTGCGACATGACACCTGAAAGGTTGCCTTGAGAGAAACGCAGTGGCGCTTCTTTTAAAGATAAATTGTTCAGAATTTTGAATCACGCAGCTATGAGGCGTCGTTGTGGAATACGTTTCACATACTACATGATATATTGCATTTAACGAATTTGCTGGCCCGGATTTTTTTTAACGATATTAGAGGAAAACGTCCACCTTGATGGACAAAGGAAGCTTATTGATTAAGACGAGCGACATGACACCTGAAAGGTTGTCTTGAGAGAAACGTAGTGGCGCTTCCTTAAGGAGAAAATGTTCTGAATTTTAAATCACGCAGCTATGAGGCGTCGCTGTGGAATACGTTTCACATACTACATGAAATATTGCATTTAACGAATTTGCTTGCCTGGATTTTCTTTCGGGACATTAGAGGAAAACTTCCGCCTTGATGAACAAAGGAAGGTTATTGATTAAGACGTGCGACATGACACCTGAAAGGTTGCCTTGAGAGAAACGCAGTGGCGCTTCTTTTAAAGATAAATTGTTCAGAATTTTGAATCACGCAGCTATGAGGCGTCGTTGTGGAATACGTTTCACATACTACATGATATATTGCATTTAACGAATTTGCTGGCCCGGATTTTTTTTAACGATATTAGAGGAAACCGTCCACCTTGATGGACAAAGGAAGCTTATTGATTAAGACGAGCGACATGACACCTGAAAGGTTGTCTTGAGAGAAACGCAGTGTCGCATCCTTTGAAGAGAAAATGTTCTGAATTTTAAATCACGCAGCTATGAGGCGTCGCTGTGGAATACGTTTCACATACTACATGAAATATTGCATTTAACGAATTTGCTTGCCTGGATTTTCTTTCGGGACATTAGAGGAAAACTTCCGCCTTGATGAACAAAGGAAGGTTATTGATTAAGACGTGCGACATGACACCTGAAAGGTTGTCTTGAGAGAAACGCAGTGTCGCATCCTTTGAAGAGAAAATGTTCTGAATTTTAAATCACGCAGCTATGAGGCGTCGCTGTGGAATACGTTTCACATACTACATGAAATGTTGCATTTAACGAATTGGCTGGCTCGGATTTTCTTTAATGATATTAGAGGAAAGCTTCCGCCTTGATGAACAAAGGAAGGTTATTGATTAAGACGTGCGACATGACACCTGAAAGGTTGTCTTGAGAGAAACGTAGTGGCGCTTCCTTAAGGAGAAAATGTTCTGAATTTTAAATCACGCAGCTATGAGGCGTCGCTGGGGAATACGTTTCACATACTTCATGATATATTGCATTTAACGATTTTGCTTGCCCGGATTTTCTTTCGGGACATTAGAGGAAAACTTCCGCCTTGATGAACAAAGGAAGGTTATTAATTAAGACGTGCGACATGACACCTGAAAGGTTGTCTTGAGAGAAACGCAGTGTCGCATCCTTTGAAGAGAAAATGTTCTGAATTTTAAATCACGCAGCTATGAGGCGTCGCTGTGGAATACGTTTCACATACTACATGAAATATTGCATTTAACGAATTTGCTTGCCCGGATTTTCTTTCGGGACATTAGAGGAAAACTTCCGCCTTGATGAACAAAGGAAGGTTATTGATTAAGACGTGCGACATGACACCTGAAAGGTTGTCTTGAGAGAAACGCAGTGTCGCATCCTTTGAAGAGAAAATGTTCTGAATTTTAAATCACGCAGCTATGAGGCGTCGCTGTGGAATACGTTTCACATACTACATGATATATTGCATTTAACGAATTTGCTTGACCGGATTTTCTTTCGAGACATTCGAGGAAAACTTCCGCCTTGATGAACAAATAAGGTTATTGATTAAGACGTGCGACATGACACCTGAAAGGTTGTCTTGAGCGAAACACAGTGTCGCATCCTTTGAAGAGAAAATGATCAAAATTTTAAATCACGCTGTCATGAGGCGTCGCTGTGGAATACGTTTCACATACTACATGATATATTGCATTTAACCAATTTGCTTGCACGGATTTTCTTTCGGGACATTAGAGGAAAACTTCCGCCTTGATGAACAAAGGAAGGTTAATGATTAAGACGTGCGACATGACACCTGAAAGGTTGTCTTGAGAGAAACACAGTGTCGCATCCTTTGAAGAGAAAATGTTCAAAATTTTAAATCACGCAGCTATGAGGCGTCGCTGTGGAATACGTTTCACATACTACATGAAATATTGCATTTAACGAATTTGCTTGCCCGGATTTTCTTTCGGGACATTAGAGGAAAACTTCCGCCTTGATGAAGAAAGGAAGTTTATTGATTAAGACGTGCGACACGACACCTGAAAGGTTGTCTTGAGAGAATCGCAGTGGCGCTTCTTTTGAAGAGAAAATGTTCTGAATTTTAAATCACGCAGGTATGAGGCGTCGCTGTGGACTACGTTACACATGCTACATAATATATTGCATCTAACCAGTTTGCTGACTCGGATTTTCTTTAACGATATTAGAGGAAAACTTCCGCCTTGATGAACAAAGGAAGGTTATTAAGACGTGTGGCATGACTCATGAAAGGTTGTCTTGAGAGAAAAGCAGTGACGCTTCCTTTGAAGAGAAAATGTTCAGAATTTTAAATCGCGCAGCTATGAGGCGTCGCTATGGAATACGTTTCACATGCTACATGACCTATTGCATTTACCGAATTTGCTTGCCCGGATTTTCTTTAATTATATTAGAGGACAACTTCCACCTTGATGAACAAAGGAAGGTTATTCATTCAGACGTGCGACATGACACCTGAAACGTTGTCTTGAGAGAATCGCAGTGGCGCTTCTTTTGAAGAGAAAATGTTCTGAATTTTAAATCACGCAGCTATGAGGCGTCGCTCTGAACTACGTTACACATGCTACATAATATATTGCATCTAACCAGTTTGCTGACTCGGATTTTCTTTAACGATATTAGAGGAAAACTTCCGCCTTGATGAACAAAGAAAGGTTATTAAGACGTGTGGCATGACTCCTGAAAGGTTGTCTTGAGAGAAACGTAGTGGCGCTTCCTTTGAGGAGAAAATGTTCTGAATTTTATATCACGCAGCTATGAGGCGTCGCTGCGGAATACGTTTCACATACTACATGATATATTGCATTTACCGAACTTGCTTGCCCGGATTTTCTTTCGGGACATTAGAGGAAAACTTCCGCCTTGATGAACAAAGGAAGGTTATTGATTAAGACGTGCGACATGACACCTGAAAGGTTGCCTTGAGAGAAACGCAGTGGGGCTTCCTTTGAAGAGAAAATGTTCAGAATTTCGAATCGCGCAGCTATCGCGCTGTGGAATACGTTTCACATACTACATGATATATTGCATTTACCGAATTTGCTTGCCCGGATTTTCTTTAATTATATTAGAGGAAAACTTCCGCCTTGATGAACAAAGGAAGGTTATTGATTAAGACGTGCGACACGACACCTGAAAGGTTGTCTTGAGAGAAACAGTGTCGCATCCTTTGAAAAGAAAATGTTCTGAATTTTAAATCACGCAGCTATGAGGCGTCGCTGTGGAATACGTTTCACATGCTACATAATATATTGCATCTAACCAGTTTGCTGACTCGGATTTTCTTTGACGATATTAGAAGAAAAGTTCCGCCTTGATGAACAAAGGAAGGTTATTGATTAAGACGTGTGGTATGACTCCTGAAAGGTTGTCTTGAGAGAAAAGCAGTGACGCTTCCTTTGAAGAGAAATTGTTCAGAATTTTAAATCGCGCAGCTATGAGGCGTCGCTGTGGAATACGTTTCACATACTACATGATATATTGCATTTAACCAATTTGCTGGCCCGGATTTTGTTTCGCGATATTAGAGGAAAACGTCCGCCTTGATGAACAAAGGAAGGTTATTAATTAGGACTTGCGACATGACACCTGAAAGGTTGTCTTGAGAGAAACGCAGTTTCGCTTCCTTTGAAGCGAAAATGTTCAGAATTTTCAATCACGCAGCTGTGAGGCGTCGCTGTGGAATACATTTCACATACTACATATTATATTGCATTTAACCAATTTGGTGGCCCCAAGTTTTTTAAAGATATCAGAGGAAAACGCCCGCCCTGATGAACAAAGGAAGGTTATTGATTAAGACGTGCGACATGACACCTGAAAGGTTGCCTTGAGAGAAACGCAGTGGCGCTTCTTTTAAAGATAAAATGTTCAGAATTTTGAATCACGCAGCTATGAGGCGTCTCTGTGGAATACGTTTCACATACTACATGATATATTGCATTTAACGAATTTGCTGGCCCGGATTTTGTTTCGCGATATTAGAGGAAAACGTCCGCCTTGATGAACAAATGAAGGTTATTAATTAGGACTTGCGACATGACACCTGAAAGGTTGTGTTGAGAGAAACGCACTTTCGCTTCCCTTGATACGAAAACGTTCAGAATTTTCAATCACGCAGCTATGAGGCGTCGCTGTGGAATACGTTTCACATACTACATATTATATTGCATTTAACCAATTTTGTGGGCCCAAGTTTCTTTAACGATGTTAGAGGAAAACTTCCGCCTTGATGAACAAAGGAAGGTTATTGATTAAGACGTGCGACATGACACCTGAAAGGTTGTCTTGAGAGAAACGCAGTGGCGCTTCTTTTAAAGATAAAATGTTCAGAATTTTGAATCACGCAGCTATGAGGCGTCGCTGTGGAATACGTTTCACATACTACATGATATATTGCATTTAACGAATTTGCTGGCCCGGATTTTCTTTAACGATATTAGAGGAAAACGTCCACCTTGATGAACAAATGAAGGTTATTAATTAGGACTTGCGACATGACACCTGAAAGGTTGTGTTGAGAGAAACGCACTTTCGCTTCCCTTGATACGAAAACGTTCAGAATTTTCAATCACGCAGCTATGAGGCGTCGCTGTGGAATACGTTTCACATACTACATATTATATTGCATTTAACCAATTTTGTGGGCCCAAGTTTCTTTAACGATGTTAGAGGAAAACTTCCGCCTTGATGAACAAAGGAAGCTTATTGATTAAGACGTGCGACATGACACCTGAAAGGTTGTCTTGAGAGAAACGCAGTGGCGCTTCTTTTAAAGATAAAATGTTCAGAATTTTGAATCACGCAGCTATGAGGCGTCTCTGTGGAATACGTTTCACATACTACATGATATATTGCATTTAACGAATTTGCTGGCCCAGATTTTGTTTCGCGATATTAGAGGAAAACGTCCGCCTTGATGAACAAATGAAGGTTATTAATTAGGACTTGCGACATGACACCTGAAAGGTTGTGTTGAGAGAAACGCACTTTCGCTTCCCTTGATACGAAAACGTTCAGAATTTTCAATCACGCAGCTATGAGGCGTCGCTGTGGTATACGTTTCACATACTACATATTATATTGCATTTAACCAATTTTGTGGGCCCAAGTTTCTTTAACGATGTTAGAGGAAAACTTCCGCCTTGATGAACAAAGGAAGGTTATTGATTAAGACGTGCGACATGACACCTGAAAGGTTGCCTTGAGAGAAACGCAGTGGCGCTTCTTTTAAAGATAAATTGTTCAGAATTTTGAATCACGCAGCTATGAGGCGTCGTTGTGGAATACGTTTCACATACTACATGATATATTGCATTTAACGAATTTGCTGGCCCGGATTTTTTTTAACGATATTAGAGGAAACCGTCCACCTTGATGGACAAAGGAAGCTTATTGATTAAGACGAGCGACATGACACCTGAAAGGTTGTCTTGAGAGAAACGCAGTGTCGCATCCTTTGAAGAGAAAATGTTCTGAATTTTAAATCACGCAGCTATGAGGCGTCGCTGTGGAATACGTTTCACATACTACATGAAATATTGCATTTAACGAATTTGCTTGCCTGGATTTTCTTTCGGGACATTAGAGGAAAACTTCCGCCTTGATGAACAAAGGAAGGTTATTGATTAAGACGTGCGACATGACACCTGAAAGGTTGTCTTGAGAGAAACGCAGTGTCGCATCCTTTGAAGAGAAAATGTTCTGAATTTTAAATCACGCAGCTATGAGGCGTCGCTGTGGAATACGTTTCACATACTACATGAAATGTTGCATTTAACGAATTGGCTGGCTCGGATTTTCTTTAATGATATTAGAGGAAAGCTTCCGCCTTGATGAACAAAGGAAGGTTATTGATTAAGACGTGCGACATGACACCTGAAAGGTTGTCTTGAGAGAAACGTAGTGGCGCTTCCTTAAGGAGAAAATGTTCTGAATTTTAAATCACGCAGCTATGAGGCGTCGCTGGGGAATACGTTTCACATACTTCATGATATATTGCATTTAACGATTTTGCTTGCCCGGATTTTCTTTCGGGACATTAGAGGAAAACTTCCGCCTTGATGAACAAAGGAAGGTTATTAATTAAGACGTGCGACATGACACCTGAAAGGTTGTCTTGAGAGAAACGCAGTGTCGCATCCTTTGAAGAGAAAATGTTCTGAATTTTAAATCACGCAGCTATGAGGCGTCGCTGTGGAATACGTTTCACATACTACATGAAATATTGCATTTAACGAATTTGCTTGCCCGGATTTTCTTTCGGGACATTAGAGGAAAACTTCCGCCTTGATGAACAAAGGAAGGTTATTGATTAAGACGTGCGACATGACACCTGAAAGGTTGTCTTGAGAGAAACGCAGTGTCGCATCCTTTGAAGAGAAAATGTTCTGAATTTTAAATCACGCAGCTATGAGGCGTCGCTGTGGAATACGTTTCACATACTACATGATATATTGCATTTAACGAATTTGCTTGACCGGATTTTCTTTCGAGACATTCGAGGAAAACTTCCGCCTTGATGAACAAATAAGGTTATTGATTAAGACGTGCGACATGACACCTGAAAGGTTGTCTTGAGCGAAACACAGTGTCGCATCCTTTGAAGAGAAAATGATCAAAATTTTAAATCACGCTGTCATGAGGCGTCGCTGTGGAATACGTTTCACATACTACATGATATATTGCATTTAACCAATTTGCTTGCACGGATTTTCTTTCGGGACATTAGAGGAAAACTTCCGCCTTGATGAACAAAGGAAGGTTAATGATTAAGACGTGCGACATGACACCTGAAAGGTTGTCTTGAGAGAAACACAGTGTCGCATCCTTTGAAGAGAAAATGTTCAAAATTTTAAATCACGCAGCTATGAGGCGTCGCTGTGGAATACGTTTCACATACTACATGAAATATTGCATTTAACGAATTTGCTTGCCCGGATTTTCTTTCGGGACATTAGAGGAAAACTTCCGCCTTGATGAAGAAAGGAAGTTTATTGATTAAGACGTGCGACACGACACCTGAAAGGTTGTCTTGAGAGAATCGCAGTGGCGCTTCTTTTGAAGAGAAAATGTTCTGAATTTTAAATCACGCAGGTATGAGGCGTCGCTGTGGACTACGTTACACATGCTACATAATATATTGCATCTAACCAGTTTGCTGACTCGGATTTTCTTTAACGATATTAGAGGAAAACTTCCGCCTTGATGAACAAAGGAAGGTTATTAAGACGTGTGGCATGACTCATGAAAGGTTGTCTTGAGAGAAAAGCAGTGACGCTTCCTTTGAAGAGAAAATGTTCAGAATTTTAAATCGCGCAGCTATGAGGCGTCGCTATGGAATACGTTTCACATGCTACATGACCTATTGCATTTACCGAATTTGCTTGCCCGGATTTTCTTTAATTATATTAGAGGACAACTTCCACCTTGATGAACAAAGGAAGGTTATTCATTCAGACGTGCGACATGACACCTGAAACGTTGTCTTGAGAGAATCGCAGTGGCGCTTCTTTTGAAGAGAAAATGTTCTGAATTTTAAATCACGCAGCTATGAGGCGTCGCTCTGAACTACGTTACACATGCTACATAATATATTGCATCTAACCAGTTTGCTGACTCGGATTTTCTTTAACGATATTAGAGGAAAACTTCCGCCTTGATGAACAAAGAAAGGTTATTAAGACGTGTGGCATGACTCCTGAAAGGTTGTCTTGAGAGAAACGTAGTGGCGCTTCCTTTGAGGAGAAAATGTTCTGAATTTTATATCACGCAGCTATGAGGCGTCGCTGCGGAATACGTTTCACATACTACATGATATATTGCATTTACCGAACTTGCTTGCCCGGATTTTCTTTCGGGACATTAGAGGAAAACTTCCGCCTTGATGAACAAAGGAAGGTTATTGATTAAGACGTGCGACATGACACCTGAAAGGTTGCCTTGAGAGAAACGCAGTGGGGCTTCCTTTGAAGAGAAAATGTTCAGAATTTCGAATCGCGCAGCTATCGCGCTGTGGAATACGTTTCACATACTACATGATATATTGCATTTACCGAATTTGCTTGCCCGGATTTTCTTTAATTATATTAGAGGAAAACTTCCGCCTTGATGAACAAAGGAAGGTTATTGATTAAGACGTGCGACACGACACCTGAAAGGTTGTCTTGAGAGAAACAGTGTCGCATCCTTTGAAAAGAAAATGTTCTGAATTTTAAATCACGCAGCTATGAGGCGTCGCTGTGGAATACGTTTCACATGCTACATAATATATTGCATCTAACCAGTTTGCTGACTCGGATTTTCTTTGACGATATTAGAAGAAAAGTTCCGCCTTGATGAACAAAGGAAGGTTATTGATTAAGACGTGTGGTATGACTCCTGAAAGGTTGTCTTGAGAGAAAAGCAGTGACGCTTCCTTTGAAGAGAAATTGTTCAGAATTTTAAATCGCGCAGCTATGAGGCGTCGCTGTGGAATACGTTTCACATACTACATGATATATTGCATTTAACCAATTTGCTGGCCCGGATTTTGTTTCGCGATATTAGAGGAAAACGTCCGCCTTGATGAACAAAGGAAGGTTATTAATTAGGACTTGCGACATGACACCTGAAAGGTTGTCTTGAGAGAAACGCAGTTTCGCTTCCTTTGAAGCGAAAATGTTCAGAATTTTCAATCACGCAGCTGTGAGGCGTCGCTGTGGAATACATTTCACATACTACATATTATATTGCATTTAACCAATTTGGTGGCCCCAAGTTTTTTAAAGATATCAGAGGAAAACGCCCGCCCTGATGAACAAAGGAAGGTTATTGATTAAGACGTGCGACATGACACCTGAAAGGTTGCCTTGAGAGAAACGCAGTGGCGCTTCTTTTAAAGATAAAATGTTCAGAATTTTGAATCACGCAGCTATGAGGCGTCTCTGTGGAATACGTTTCACATACTACATGATATATTGCATTTAACGAATTTGCTGGCCCGGATTTTGTTTCGCGATATTAGAGGAAAACGTCCGCCTTGATGAACAAATGAAGGTTATTAATTAGGACTTGCGACATGACACCTGAAAGGTTGTGTTGAGAGAAACGCACTTTCGCTTCCCTTGATACGAAAACGTTCAGAATTTTCAATCACGCAGCTATGAGGCGTCGCTGTGGAATACGTTTCACATACTACATATTATATTGCATTTAACCAATTTTGTGGGCCCAAGTTTCTTTAACGATGTTAGAGGAAAACTTCCGCCTTGATGAACAAAGGAAGGTTATTGATTAAGACGTGCGACATGACACCTGAAAGGTTGTCTTGAGAGAAACGCAGTGGCGCTTCTTTTAAAGATAAAATGTTCAGAATTTTGAATCACGCAGCTATGAGGCGTCGCTGTGGAATACGTTTCACATACTACATGATATATTGCATTTAACGAATTTGCTGGCCCGGATTTTCTTTAACGATATTAGAGGAAAACGTCCACCTTGATGAACAAATGAAGGTTATTAATTAGGACTTGCGACATGACACCTGAAAGGTTGTGTTGAGAGAAACGCACTTTCGCTTCCCTTGATACGAAAACGTTCAGAATTTTCAATCACGCAGCTATGAGGCGTCGCTGTGGAATACGTTTCACATACTACATATTATATTGCATTTAACCAATTTTGTGGGCCCAAGTTTCTTTAACGATGTTAGAGGAAAACTTCCGCCTTGATGAACAAAGGAAGCTTATTGATTAAGACGTGCGACATGACACCTGAAAGGTTGTCTTGAGAGAAACGCAGTGGCGCTTCTTTTAAAGATAAAATGTTCAGAATTTTGAATCACGCAGCTATGAGGCGTCTCTGTGGAATACGTTTCACATACTACATGATATATTGCATTTAACGAATTTGCTGGCCCAGATTTTGTTTCGCGATATTAGAGGAAAACGTCCGCCTTGATGAACAAATGAAGGTTATTAATTAGGACTTGCGACATGACACCTGAAAGGTTGTGTTGAGAGAAACGCACTTTCGCTTCCCTTGATACGAAAACGTTCAGAATTTTCAATCACGCAGCTATGAGGCGTCGCTGTGGTATACGTTTCACATACTACATATTATATTGCATTTAACCAATTTTGTGGGCCCAAGTTTCTTTAACGATGTTAGAGGAAAACTTCCGCCTTGATGAACAAAGGAAGGTTATTGATTAAGACGTGCGACATGACACCTGAAAGGTTGTCTTGAGAGAAACGCAGTGGCGCTTCTTTTAAAGATAAAATGTTCAGAATTTTGAATCACGTAGCTATGAGCCGTCGCTGTGGAATACGTTTCACATACTACATGATATATTGCATTTAACGAATTTGCTGGCCCGGATTTTCTTTAACGATATTAGAGGAAAACTTCCGCCTTGATGAACAAAGGAAGGTTATTGATTAAGACGTGCGACACGACACCTGAAAGGTTGTCTTGAGAGAAACCTAGTGGCGCTTCCTTTGAGGAGAAAATGTTCAGAATTTCGAATCGCGCAGCTATCGCGCTGTGGAATACGTTTCACATACTACATGATATATTGCATTTACCGAATTTGCTTGCCCGGATTTTCTTTAATTATATTAGAGGAAAACTTCCGCCTTGATGAACAAAGGAAGGTTATTGATTAAGACGTGCGACACGACACCTGAAAGGTTGTCTTGAGAGAAACAGTGTCGCATCCTTTGAAAAGAAAATGTTCTGAATTTTAAATCACGCAGCTATGAGGTGTCGCTGTGGAATACGTTTCACATGCTACATAATATATTGCATCTAACCAGTTTGCTGACTCGGATTTTCTTTGACGATATTAGAGGAAAAGTTCCGCCTTGATGAACAAAGGAAGGTTATTGATTAAGACGTGTGGCATGACTCCTGAAAGGTTGTCTTGAGAGAAAAGCAGTGACGCTTCCTTTGAAGAGAAAATGTTCAGAATTTTAAATCGCGCAGCTATGAGGCGTCGCTGTGGAATACGTTTCACATATTACATGATATATTGCATTTAACCAATTTGCTGGCCCGGATTTTGTTTCGCGATATTAGAGGAAAACGTCCGCCTTGATGAACAAAGGAAGGTTATTAATTAGGACTTGCGACATGACACCTGAAAGGTTGTCTTGAGAGAAACGCAGTTTCGCTTCCTTTGAAGCGAAAATGTTCAGAATTTTCAATCACGCAGCTGTGAGGCGTCGCTGTGGAATACATTTCACATACTACATATTATATTGCATTTAACCAATTTGGTGGCCCCAAGTTTTTTAAAGATATCAGAGGAAAACGCCCGCCCTGATGAACAAAGGAAGGTTATTGATTAAGACGTGCGACATGACACCTGAAAGGTTGCCTTGAGAGAAACGCAGTGGCGCTTCTTTTAAAGATAAAATGTTCAGAATTTTGAATCACGCAGCTATGAGGCGTCTCTGTGGAATACGTTTCACATACTACATGATATATTGCATTTAACGAATTTGCTGGCCCGGATTTTGTTTCGCGATATTAGAGGAAAACGTCCGCCTTGATGAACAAATGAAGGTTATTAATTAGGACTTGCGACATGACACCTGAAAGGTTGTGTTGAGAGAAACGCACTTTCGCTTCCCTTGATACGAAAACGTTCAGAATTTTCAATCACGCAGCTATGAGGCGTCGCTGTGGAATACGTTTCACATACTACATATTATATTGCATTTAACCAATTTTGTGGGCCCAAGTTTCTTTAACGATGTTAGAGGAAAACTTCCGCCTTGATGAACAAAGGAAGGTTATTGATTAAGACGTGCGACATGACACCTGAAAGGTTGTCTTGAGAGAAACGCAGTGGCGCTTCTTTTAAAGATAAAATGTTCAGAATTTTGAATCACGCAGCTATGAGGCGTCGCTGTGGAATACGTTTCACATACTACATGATATATTGCATTTAACGAATTTGCTGGCCCGGATTTTCTTTAACGATATTAGAGGAAAACGTCCACCTTGATGAACAAATAAAGGTTATTAATTAGGACTTGCGACATGACACCTGAAAGGTTGTGTTGAGAGAAACGCACTTTCGCTTCCCTTGATACGAAAACGTTCAGAATTTTCAATCACGCAGCTATGAGGCGTCGCTGTGGAATACGTTTCACATACTACATATTATATTGCATTTAACCAATTTTGTGGGCCCAAGTTTCTTTAACGATGTTAGAGGAAAACTTCCGCCTTGATGAACAAAGGAAGCTTATTGATTAAGACGTGCGACATGACACCTGAAAGGTTGTCTTGAGAGAAACGCAGTGGCGCTTCTTTTAAAGATAAAATGTTCAGAATTTTGAATCACGCAGCTATGAGGCGTCTCTGTGGAATACGTTTCACATACTACATGATATATTGCATTTAACGAATTTGCTGGCCCAGATTTTGTTTCGCGATATTAGAGGAAAACGTCCGCCTTGATGAACAAATGAAGGTTATTAATTAGGACTTGCGACATGACACCTGAAAGGTTGTGTTGAGAGAAACGCACTTTCGCTTCCCTTGATACGAAAACGTTCAGAATTTTCAATCACGCAGCTATGAGGCGTCGCTGTGGTATACGTTTCACATACTACATATTATATTGCATTTAACCAATTTTGTGGGCCCAAGTTTCTTTAACGATGTTAGAGGAAAACTTCCGCCTTGATGAACAAAGGAAGGTTATTGATTAAGACGTGCGACATGACACCTGAAAGGTTGTCTTGAGAGAAACGCAGTGGCGCTTCTTTTAAAGATAAAATGTTCAGAATTTTGAATCACGTAGCTATGAGCCGTCGCTGTGGAATACGTTTCACATACTACATGATATATTGCATTTAACGAATTTGCTGGCCCGGATTTTCTTTAACGATATTAGAGGAAAACTTCCGCCTTGATGAACAAAGGAAGGTTATTGATTAAGACGTGCGACACGACACCTGAAAGGTTGTCTTGAGAGAAACCTAGTGGCGCTTCCTTTGAGGAGAAAATGTTCAGAATTTCGAATCGCGCAGCTATCGCGCTGTGGAATACGTTTCACATACTACATGATATATTGCATTTACCGAATTTGCTTGCCCGGATTTTCTTTAATTATATTAGAGGAAAACTTCCGCCTTGATGAACAAAGGAAGGTTATTGATTAAGACGTGCGACACGACACCTGAAAGGTTGTCTTGAGAGAAACAGTGTCGCATCCTTTGAAAAGAAAATGTTCTGAATTTTAAATCACGCAGCTATGAGGTGTCGCTGTGGAATACGTTTCACATGCTACATAATATATTGCATCTAACCAGTTTGCTGACTCGGATTTTCTTTGACGATATTAGAGGAAAAGTTCCGCCTTGATGAACAAAGGAAGGTTATTGATTAAGACGTGTGGCATGACTCCTGAAAGGTTGTCTTGAGAGAAAAGCAGTGACGCTTCCTTTGAAGAGAAAATGTTCAGAATTTTAAATCGCGCAGCTATGAGGCGTCGCTGTGGAATACGTTTCACATACTACATGATATATTGCATTTAACCAATTTGCTGGCCCGGATTTTGTTTCGCGATATTAGAGGAAAACGTCCGCCTTGATGAACAAAGGAAGGTTATTAATTAGGACTTGCGACATGACACCTGAAAGGTTGTCTTGAGAGAAACGCAGTTTCGCTTCCTTTGAAGCGAAAATGTTCAGAATTTTCAATCACGCAGCTGTGAGGCGTCGCTGTGGAATACATTTCACATACTACATATTATATTGCATTTAACCAATTTGGTGGCCCCAAGTTTTTTAAAGATATTAGAGGAAAACGCCCGCCCTGATGAACAAAGGAAGGTTATTGATTAAGACGTGCGACATGACACCTGAAAGGTTGCCTTGAGAGAAACGCAGTGGTGCTTCTTTTAAAGATAAAATGTTCAGAATTTTGAATCACGCAGCTATGAGGCGTCTCTGTGGAATACGTTTCACATACTACATGATATATTGCATTTAACAAATTTGCTGGCCCAGATTTTGTTTCGCGATATTAGAGGAAAACGTCCGCCTTGATGAACAAATGAAGGTTATTAATTAGGACTTGCGACATGACACCTGAAAGGTTGTGTTGAGAGAAACGCACTTTCGCTTCCCTTGATACGAAAACGTTCAAAATTTTCAATCACGCAGCTATGAGGCGTCGCTGTGGAATACGTTTCACATACTACATATTATATTGCATTTAACCAATTTTGTGGGCCCAAGTTTCTTTAACGATGTTAGAGGAAAACTTCCGCCTTGATGAACAAAGGAAGGTTATTGATTAAGACGTGCGACATGACACCTGAAAGGTTGTCTTGAGAGAAACGCAGTGGCGCTTCTTTTAAAGATAAAATGTTCAGAATTTTGAATCACGCAGCTATGAGGCGTCGCTGTGGAATACGTTTCACATACTACATGATATATTGCATTTAACGAATTTGCTGGCGCGGATTTTCTTTAACGATATTAGAGGAAAACGTCCGCCTTGATGAACAAATGAAGGTTATTAATTAGGACTTGCGACATGACACCTGAAAGGTTGTGTTGAGAGAAACGCACTTTCGCTTCCCTTGATACCAAAACGTTCAGAATTTTCAATCACGCAGCTATGAGGCGTCGCTGTGGTATACGTAACACATACTACATATTATATTGCATTTAACCAATTTTGTGGGCCCAAGTTTCTTTACCGATGTTAGAGGAAAACTTCCGCCTTGATGAACAAAGGAAGGTTATTGATTAAGACGTGCGACATGACACATGAAAGGTTGTCTTGAGAGAAACGCAGTGGCGCTTCTTTTAAAGATAAAATGTTCAGAAATTTGAATCACGCAGCTATGAGGCGTCGCTGTGGAATACGTTTCACATACTACATGATATATTGCATTTAACGAATTTGCTGGCCCGGATTTTCTTTAACGATATTAGAGGAAAACTTCCGCCTTGATGAACAAAGGAAGGTTATTGATTAAGACGTGCGACATGACACCTGAAAGGTTGTCTTGAGAGAAACGCAGTGTCGCATCCTTCGAAGAGAAAATATTCTGAATTTTAAAACACGCAGCTATGAGGCGTCGCTGTGGACTACGTTACACATGCTACATAATATATTGCATCTAACCAGTATGCTGACTCGGATTTTCTTTAAAGATATTAGAGGAAAACGTCCACCTTGATGAACAAAGGAAGCTTATTGATTAAGATTTGCGACATGACACCTGAAAGGTTGTCTTGAGAGAAACGCAGTGGCGCTTACTTTGAAGAGAAAATGTTCAGAATTTTAAATCACGGATCTATGAGGCGTCGCTGTGGAATGCGTTACACATACTACATGAAATACTGCATTTAACGAATTTGCTTGCCCGGATTTTCTTTCACAGCATTAGAGGAAAACTTCCGCCTTGATGAACAAAGGAATGTTATTGATTAAGACGTGCGACATGACACCTGAAAGGTTGTCTTGAGAGAAACGCAGTTTCGCTTCCTTTGAAGAGAAAAAGTTCAGAATTTTAAATCACGCAGCTATGAGGCGTCGCTGTGGAATACGTTTCACATACTACATGAAATATTGCATTTAACGAATTGGCTGGCCCGGATTTTCTTTCGCGATATTAAAGGAAATCTTCCGCCTTGATGAACAAAGGAATGTTATTGATTTGGACGTGCGACATGACACCTGAAAGGTTGTCTTGAAAGAAACGCAGTTTCGCTTCCTTTGAAGAGAAAACGTTCTGAATTATAAATCTCGCAGCTATGAGGCGTCGCTGTGGAATACGTTTCACATACTGCATAAAATATTGCATTTAACGAATTTGGTGGCCCGGTTTTCTTTAACGACATTAGAGGAAAACTTCCGCCTTGAAGAACAAAGGAAGGTTATTGATTAAGACGTGCGACATGACACCTGAAAGATTGTCTTGAGAGAAACACAGTTACGCTTCCTTTGAAGAGAAAATGTTCAGAATTATAAATCACGCAGCTATGAGGCGTCGCTGTGGAATACGTTACACATGCTACGTAATATATTGCATCTAACCAATTTGCTGGCCCGGATTTTCTTTAATGATATTAGAGGAAAACTTCCGCTTTGATGAACAAAGGAAGGTTATTGATTAAGACGTCGGACATGACACCTGAAAGGTTGTCTTGAGAGAAAAGCAGTGACGCTTCCTTTGAAGAGAAAATGTTCAGAATTTTAAATCACGCAGCTATGAGGCATCGCTGTGGAATACGTTTCCCATACTACATGATATATTGCATTTAACCAATTTGCTGGCCCGGATTTTGTTTCGCGATATTAGAGGGAAACGTCCGCCTTGATGAATAAAGGAAGGTTATTAATTAGGACTTGCGACATGACACCTGAAAGGTTGTCTTGAGAGAAACGCAGTGGCGCTTCCTTTGAAGCGAAAATGTTCAGAATTTTCAATCACGCAGCTATGAGGCGTCGCAGTGGAATACGTTTCACATACTACATAATATATTGCATTTACCGAATTTGATGGCCCGGATTTTCTTTAACGATATTACAGGAAAACGTCCGCCTTGATGAACAAAGGAAGGTTATTGATTAAGACGTGCGACATGACAAATGAAAGGTTGTCTTGAGAGATACGCAGTGTCGCATCCTTTGAAGACAAAATGTTCAGAATTTTGTCACGCAGCTATGAGGCGTCGCTGTCGAATACGTTCCACATACTACATGATCTATTGCATTTAACGAATTTGCTGGCCCAGATTTTCTTTAAAGATATTAGAGGAAAACGTCCACCTTGATGAACAAAGGAAGGTCATTGATTAGGACGTGCGACATGACACCTGAAAGGTTGTCTTGAGAGAAACGCAGTGTCGCATCCTTTCAAGAAAAAATGTTCAGAATTTTAAGTCACGCAGCTATGAGGCGTCGCTGTGGAATACGTTACACATACTACATGATATATTGCATTTAACCAATTTGGTGGCCCCAAGATTCTTTACCGATATTAGAGGAAAACGCCCGCCCTGATGAACAAAGGAAGGTTATTGATTAAGACGTGCGACATGACACCTGAAAGGTTGACTTGAGAGAAACGCAGTGGCGCTTTCTTTGAAGAGAAAATGTTCAGAATTTTTAATCACGCAGCTATGAGGCGTAGCTGTGGAATACATTACACTTGCAACATAATATATTGCATCTAACCAATTTGCTGCCCCGAAGTTTCTTTAACGATATTAGAGGAAAACTTCCGCCTTGAAGAACAAAGGAAGGTTATTATTTAGGACGTACGCATGACACCTAAATGGTTGGCTTGAGAGAAACGCAATGGCACTTCCGTATAAGAGAATTGTTCTGAATTTTAAATCACGCAGCTATGAGGCGTCGCTGTGGACTACGTTACACATACTACATAATATATTGCAGCTAATCAATTTGCTGGCCCAGATTTTCTTTAAAGATATTAGAGGAAAACGTCCGCCTTGATGAACAAAGGAAGGTCATTGATTAGGACGTGCGACATGACGCCTGAAAGGTTGTCTTGAGAGAAACGCAGTGTCGCATCCTACGAAGAGAAAATGTTCAGAATTTTAAGTCACGCAGCTATGAGGCGTCGCTGTGGAATACGTTACACATACTACATGATATATTGCATTTAACGAATTTGCTGGCCCGAATTTTCTTTAACGATATTACAGGAAAACGTCCGCCTTGATGAACAAAGGAGGGTCATTGATTAGGACGTGCGACATGACACCTGAAAGGTTGTCTTGAGAGAAACGCAATGGTGCTTCCTTTGAAGCGAAAATGTTCTGAATTTTAAATCACACAGCTAGAAGGCGTCGCTGTCGAATACGTTTCAAATACTACATGATATATTGCATTTACCGAATTTGATGGCCCGGATTTTCTTTAACGATATTACAGGAAAACGTCCGCCTTGATGAACAAAGGAAGGTTATTGATTAAGACGTGCGACATGACAAATGAAAGGTTGTCTTGAGAGATACGCAGTGTCGCATCCTTTGAAGACAAAATGTTCAGAATTTTAAGTCACGCAGCTATGAGGCGTCGCTGTCGAATACGTTCCACATACTACATGATCTATTGCATTTAACAAATTTGCTGGCCCAGATTTTCTTTAAAGATATTAGAGGAAAACGTCCACCTTGATGAACAAAGGAAGGTCATTGATTAGGACGTGCGACATGACACCTGAAAGGTTGTCTTGAGAGAAACGCAGTGTCGCATCCTTTCAAGAAAAAATGTTCCGAATTTTAAGTCACGCAGCTATGAGGCGTCGCTGTGGAATACGTTACACATACTACATGATATATTGCATTTAACGAATTTGCTGGCCCGGATTTTCTTTAACAATATTACAGGAAAACGTCCGCCTTGATGAACAAAGGAAGGGTATTGATTAAGACGTTCGACATGACACCTGAAAGGTTGTCTTGAATGAAACGCAGTTTCGCTTCCTTTGAAGAGAAAATGTTCAGAATTTTAAATCACGCAGCTTTGAGGCGTCGCTGTGGAATACGCCACCGATACTACATAATATATTGCATTTACCTATTTGCTGGCCCTTAGTTTCTTTAACGATATTATAGGAAAACTTCCGCCTTGATGAACTAAGAAAGGTATTGATTAAGACGTGCGACATGATAACTGAAAATGTGTCTTGAGAGAAACGCAGTGGCGCTTCGTTTGAAGAGAAAATGTTTAGAATTTTAAATCACGCAGCTCTGAGGCGTCGCTGTGGAATACGTTTCACATACTACATGAAATATTGCATTTAACGAATTTGCTTGCCCGGATTTTCTTTCGCGATATTAAAGGAAATCTTCCGCCTTGATGAACAAAGGAAGCTTATTGATTAGGTCGTGCGACATGACACCTGAAAGGTTGTCTTGAGAGAAACGCAGTTTCGCTTCCTTTGAAGAGAAAATGTTCAGGAGTTTGGATCACGCAGCTATGAGGCGTCGTTGTGGAATACGTTTCACATACCACATGACATATTGCATTTAACGAATTTGCTGGCCCGGATTTTCTTTAAAGATATTAGAGGAAAACGTCCGCCTTGATGAACAAAGGAAGGTCATTGATTAGGACGTGCGACATGACGCCTGAAAGGTTGTCTTGAGAGAAACGCAGTGTCGCATCCTACGAAGAGAAAATGTTCAGAATTTTAAGTCACGCAGCTATGAGGCGTCGCTGTGGAATACGTTACACATACTACATGATATATTGCATTTAACGAATTTGCTGGCCCGAATTTTCTTTAACGATATTACAGGAAAACGTCCGCCTTGATGAACAAAGGAGGGTCATTGATTAGGACGTGCGACATGACACCTGAAAGGTTGTCTTGAGAGAAACGCAATGGTGCTTCCTTTGAAGCGAAAATGTTCTGAATTTTAAATCACACAGCTAGAAGGCGTAGCTGTCGAATACGTTTCAAATACTACATGATATATTGCATTTACCGAATTTGATGGCCCGGATTTTCTTTAACGATATTACAGGAAAACGTCCGCCTTGATGAACAAAGGAAGGTTATTGATTAAGACGTGCGACATGACAAATGAAAGGTTGTCTTGAGAGATACGCAGTGTCGCATCCTTTGAAGACAAAATGTTCAGAATTTTAAGTCACGCAGCTATGAGGCGTCGCTGTCGAATACGTTCCACATACTACATGATCTATTGCATTTAACAAATTTGCTGGCCCAGATTTTCTTTAAAGATATTAGAGGAAAACGTCCACCTTGATGAACAAAGGAAGGTCATTGATTAGGACGTGCGACATGACACCTGAAAGGTTGTCTTGAGAGAAACGCAGTGTCGCATCCTTTCAAGAAAAAATGTTCCGAATTTTAAGTCACGCAGCTATGAGGCGTCGCTGTGGAATACGTTACACATACTACATGATATATTGCATTTAACGAATTTGCTGGCCCGGATTTTCTTTAACGATATTACAGGAAAACGTCCGCCTTGATGAACAAAGGAAGGGTATTGATTAAGACGTTCGACATGACACCTGAAAGGTTGTCTTGAATGAAACGCAGTTTCGCTTCCTTTGAAGAGAAAATGTTCAGAATTTTAAATCATTCAGCTTTGAGGCGTCGCTGTGGAATACGCCACCGATACTACATAATATATTGCATTTACCTATTTGCTGGCCCTTAGTTTCTTTAACGATATTATAGGAAAACTTCCGCCTTGATGAACTAAGAAAGGTATTGATTAAGACGTGCGACATGATAACTGAAAATGTGTCTTGAGAGAAACGCAGTGGCGCTTCGTTTGAAGAGAAAATGTTTAGAATTTTAAATCACGCAGCTCTGAGGCGTCGCTGTGGAATACGTTTCACATACTACATGAAATATTGCATTTAACGAATTTGCTTGCCCGGATTTTCTTTCGCGATATTAAAGGAAATCTTCCGCCTTGATGAACAAAGGAAGCTTATTGATTAGGTCGTGCGACATGACACCTGAAAGGCTGTCTTGAGAGAAACGCAGTTTCGCTTCCTTTGAAGAGAAAATGTTCAGGAGTTTGGATCACGCAGCTATGAGGCGTCGTTGTGGAATACGTTTCACATACCACATGACATATTGCATTTAACGAATTTGCTGGCCCGGATTTTCTTTAACGATATTAGAGGAAAACGTCCGCCTTGATGAACAAAGGAAGGTCATTGATTAGGACGTGTGACATGACACCTGAAAGGTTGTCTTGAGAGAAACGCAGTGTCGCGTCCTTTGAAGACAAAATGTTCAGAATTTCAGGTCATGCAGCTATGAGGCGTCGCTGTAGAATACGTTACACTTGCAACATAATATATTGCATCTAACCAATTTGCTGCCCCGAAGTTTCTTTAACGATATTAGAGGAAAACTTCCGCCTTGAAGAACAAAGGAAGGTTATTGATTAGTACGTGCGACATGACACCTGAAAGCTTGTCTTGAGGGAAACGCAGTGGCACTTCCTTTGAAGAGAAAATGTTCAGAATATTTAATCACGCAGCTATGACGCGTCGCTGTGGAATACGTTACAAATGCAACATAATATATTTCATCTAACCAATTATCTGCCCCAAAGTTTCTTTCACGATATTAGAGGAAAACGTCCACCTTGAAGAACAAAGGAAGATTATTATTTAGGACGTACGCATGACACCTAAATGGTCGGCTTGAGAGAAACGCAATGGCGCTTCCGTATAAGAGAATTGTTCTGAATTTTAAATCACGCAGCTAGGAGACGTCGCTGTGGACTACGTTACACATACTACATAAAATATTGCAGCTAATCAATTTTCTGGCCCAGATTTTCTTTAAAGATATTAGAGGAAAACGTCCGCCTTGATGAACAAAGGAAGGTCATTGATTAGGACGTGCGACATGACACCTGAAAGGTTGTCTTGAGAGAAACGCAGTGTCGCATCCTTTGAAGAAAAAATGTTCAGAATTTTAAATCACGCAGATATGATGCGTCGCTGTCGAATACGTTTCACATACTACATGATCTATTGCATTTAACAAATTTGCTGGCCCACATTTTCTTTAAAGATATTAGAGGAAAACGTCCACCTTGATGAACAAAGGAAGGTCATTGATTAGGACGTGCGACATGACACCTGAAAGGTTGTCTTGAGAGAAACGCAGTGTCGCATCCTTTGAAGAAAAAATGTTCAGAATTTTAAATCACGCAGCTATGACGCGTCGCTGTTGAATACCTTTCACATACTACATGAAATATTGCATTTCAGGAATTGGCTGGCCCGGAATTTCTTTCACGATATTAGAGGAAAACGTCTCCCTCGAAGAACAAAGGAAGGTTATTATTTAGGACGTACGCATGACACCTAAAAGGTTGGCTTGAGAGAAACGCAATGGCGCTTCCGTATAAGAGAATTGTTCTGAATTTTAAATCATGCAGCTATGAGGCGTCGCTGTGGACTACGTTACACATACTACATAACATATTGCAGCTAATCAATTTGCTGGCCCAGGTTTTCGTTAACGATATTACAGGAAATCTTCCGCCTTGATGAACAAAGGAAGGTTACTGATTAGGACTTGCGACATGACACCTGAAAGGTTGCCTTGAGAGAAACGCGGTGGCGCTTCCTTTGAAGAGAAAATGTTCTGAATTTTAATTCACGCAGCTATGAGGCGTTGCTGTGGAATACGTCACACATGCTAAACAATATAATACATCTAACCAATTTGCTGACCCGGATTTTCTTTAGTGATATTAGAGGAACATTTCCGCCTTGATCAACAAAGGAAGGTTATTGATTAAGACGTGCGACATGACACCTGAAAGGTTGTCTTGAGAGAAACGCACGGACGCTTCCTTTGAAGAGAAAATGTTCTGAATTTTAAATCACGCAGCTATGAGGCGTCGCTGTGGAATACGTTACACATACTACATGATATATTGCATTCAACGAATTTGCTGGCCCGGATTTCCTAATAACGATATAGGAGGAAAACTTCCAGCTTGATGAACAAAGGAAGGTGATTTATTCAGACGTGCGACATGACACCCCAAAGGTTGTCTTGTAAGAAAAGCAGTGGCGCTTTCTTTGAAGAGAAAATGTTCAGAATTTCAAATCACGCAGCTATGTGGCGTCGCTGTGGAATACGTTACACATGCTACATAATATATTGCATCTAACCAGTTTGCTGACCCGGATTTTCTTTACTGATATTAGAGGAAAATTTCCGCCTTGATGAACAAAGGAAGGTTATTGATTAAGACGTGCGACATGACACCTGAAATGTTGTCTTGAGAGAAGCGCAGTGGCGCTTCCTTTGAAGAGAAAATGTTCAGAATTTTTAATCACGCAGCTATGAGGCGTCGCTGTGGAATACGTTACACTTGCAAAATAATATATTGCATCTAACCAATTTGCTGCCCCGAAGTTTCTTTAACGATATTAGAGGAAAACTTCCGCCTTGAAGAACAAATGAAGGTTATTGATTAGTACGTGCGACATGACACCTGAAAGCTTGTCTTTTAGGGAAACGCCGTGGCACTTCCTTTGAAGAGAAAATGTTCAGAATTTTAAATCACGCAGCTATGAGGCGTTGCTGTGGAATACGTCACACATGCTAAATAATATATTGCATCTAACCAATTTGCTGACCCGGATTTTCTTTAGTGATATTAGAGGAACATTTCCGCCTTGATGAACAAAGGAAGGTTATTGATTAAGACGTGCGACATGACACCTGAAATGTTGTCTTGAGAGAAACGCACGGACGCTTCCTCTGAAGAGAAAATGTTCTGAATTTTAAATCACGCAGCTATGAGGCGTCGCTGTGGAATACGTTACACATACTACATGATATATTGCATTCAACGAATTTGCTGGCCGGGATTTCCTAATAACGATATAGGAGGAAAACTTCCAGCTTGATGAACAAAGGAAGGTTATTTATTCAGACGTGCGACATGACACCCCAAAGGTTGTCTTGTAAGAAAAGCAGTGGCGCTTTCTTTGAAGAGAAAATGTTCAGAATTTCAAATCACGCAGCTATGTGGCGTCGCTGTGGAATACGTTACACATGCTACATAATATATTGCATCTAACCAGTTTGCTGACCCGGATTTTCTTTACTGATATTAGAGGAAAGTTTCCGCCTTGATGAACAAAGGAAGGTTATTGTTTAAGACGTGCGACATGACACCTGAAAGGTTGTCTTGAGAGAAAAGCAGTGGCCCTTCCTTAAAAGAGAAAATGTTCAGAATTTTAAATCACGCAGCTATGTGGCGTCGCTGTGGAATACGTTACACATACTACGCGATATATTGCATTTAACGAATTTGGTGGCCCGAATTTTCTTTAACGATATTACAGGAAAACGTCCGCTTCGATGAACAAAGGAAGGTCATTGATTAGGACGTGCGACTTGACACCTGAAAGGTTGTCTAGAGAGAAACGCAATGGTGCTTCCTTTGAAGACAAAATGTTGAGAATATTAAATCACGCAGCTATGAGGCGTCGCTGTGGAATACGCTTCACATACTACATGAAATATTGCATTTAACGAATTGGCCGGTCCGGATTTTCTTTCCGACATTAGAGGAAAACTTCCGCCTTCATGAACAAATGAAGGTTATTGATTAAGACGTGTGACATGACACCTGAAAGGTTGTCTATGAGAGAAACGCAGTGTCGCATCCTTTGAAGAGAAGATGTTCTGAATTTTAAATCACGCTGCTATGAGGCGTCGCTGTGCAATACGTTTCACATACTACATGATATATTGCATTTAACGAATTTGCTTGCCGGATTTTCTTTCGCAACATTAGAGGAAAACTGCCGCTTTGATGAACAAAGGAAGGTCATTGATTAAGACGTGTGACATGACACCTGAAAGGTTGTCTTGAGAGAAACGCAGTGTCGCATCCTTTGAAGAGAAAATGTTCTGAATTTTCAATCACGCAGATATGATGCGTCGCTGTGGAATACGTTTCACATACTACATAATATATAGCATTTAACCAATTTGGTGGCCCGAAGTTTCTTTAACGATATTAGAGGAAAACGCCCACCCTGATGAACAAAGGAAGGTTATTGATTAAGACGTGCGACATGACACCTGAAATGTTGCCTTGAGAGAAACGCAGTGGCGCTTACTTTGAAGAGAAAATGTTCAGAATTTTAAATCACGCAGCTATGAGGCGTCGCTGTGGAATACGTTACACATACTACATGATATATTGCATTCAACGAATTTGCTGGCCCGGATTTCCTAATAACGATATAGGAGGAAAACTTCCAGCTTGATGAACAAAGGAAGGTTATTTATTCAGACGTGCGACATGACACCCCAAAGGTTGTCTTGTAAGAAAAGCAGTGGCGCTTTCTTTGAAGAGAAAATGTTCAGAATTTCAAATCACGCAGCTATGTGGCGTCGCTGTGGAATACGTTACACATGCTACATAATATATTGCATCTAACCAGTTTGCTGACCCGGATTTTCTTTACTGATATTAGAGGAAAGTTTCCGCCTTGATGAACAAAGGAAGGTTATTGTTTAAGACGTGCGACATGACACCTGAAAGGTTGTCTTGAGAGAAAAGCAGTGGCCCTTCCTTAAAAGAGAAAATGTTCAGAATTTTAAATCACGCAGCTATGTGGCGTCGCTGTGGAATACGTTACACATACTACACGATATATTGCATTTAACGAATTTGGTGGCCCGAATTTTCTTTAACGATATTACAGGAAAACGTCCGCTTCGATGAACAAAGGAAGGTCATTGATTAGGACGTGCGACTTGACACCTGAAAGGTTGTCTAGAGAGAAACGCAATGGTGCTTCCTTTGAAGACAAAATGTTCAGAATTTTAAATCACACAGCTATAAGGCGTCGCTGTGGAATAAGTTTCAAATACTACATGATCTATTGCATTTAACAAATTTGCTGGCCCGCATTTTCTTTAACGATATTAGACGAAAACGTCCGCCTTGATGAACAAAGGGAGGTTATTGATTAAGACGTGCGACATGACACCTGAAAGCTTGTCTTGAGAGAAACGCAATAATGCTTCCTTTGAAGAGCAAATGTTCTGAATTTTAAATCACGCAGCTATGAGGCGCCGCTGTGGAATACGTTTCACATACAACATGATATATTGCATTTAACGAATTTGCTGGCCCGGATTTTCTTTAACGATATTAGAGGAAAACGTCCGCCTTGATGAACAAAGGGAGGTTATTGATTAAGACGTGCGACATGACACCTGAAATGTTGTCTTGAGAGAAGCGCAGTGGCGCTTCCTTTGAAGAGAAAATGTTCAGTATTTTTAATCACGCAGCTATGAGGCGTCGCTGTGGAATACGTTACACTTGCAAAATAATATATTGCATCTAACCAATTTGCTGCCCCGAAGTTTCTTTAACGATATTAGAGGAAAACTTCCGCCTTGAAGAACAAAGGAATGTTATTGATTAGTACGTGCGACATGACACCTGAAAGGTTGTCTTGAGGGAAACGCAGTGGCACTTCCTTTGAAGAGAAAATGTTCAGAATATTTAATCACGCAGCTATGACGCGTCGCTGTGGAATACGTTACAAATGCAACATAATATATTTCATCTAACCAATTATCTGCCCCAAAGTTTCTTTCACGATATTAGAGGAAAACGTCCACCTTGAAGAACAAAGGAAGGTTATTATTTAGGACGTACGCATGACACCTAAATGGTTGGCTTGAGAGAAACGCAATGGCGCTTCCGTATAAGAGAATTGTTCTGAATTTTAAATCACGCAGCTATGAGGCGTCGCTGTGGAATACGTTTCACATACAACATGATATATTGCATTTAACGAATTTGCTGGCCCGGATTTTCTTTAACGATATTAGAGGAAAACGTCCGCCTTGATGAACAAAGGAAGGTTATTGATTAAGACGTGCGACATGACACCTGAAAGGTTGTCTTGAGGGAAACGCCGTGGCACTTCCTTTGAAGAGAAAATGTTCAGAATTTTTAATCACACAGCTATGAGGCGTCGCTGAAGAATACTTTACAGAAGCTACATAATATACTGCATCTAACCAGTTTGCTCACCCGGATTTTCTTTAATGATATTATAGAAAAACTTCCGCCTAATGAACAAAGGAAGGTCATTGATTAGGACGTGTGACATGACACCTGAAAGGTTGTCTTGAGAGAAACGCAGTGTCGCGTCCTTTGAAGACAAAATGTTCAGAATTTCAGGTCACGCAGCTATGAGGCGTCGCTGTAGAATACGTTACACTTGCAACATAATATATTGCATCTAACCAATTTGCTGCCCCGAAGTTTCTTTAACGATATTAGAGGAAAACTTCCGCCTTGAAGAACAAAGGAAGGTTATTGATTAGTACGTGCGACATGACACCTGAAAGGTTGTCTTGAGGGAAACGCAGTGGCACTTCCTTTGAAGAGAAAATGTTCAGAATATTTAATCACGCAGCTATGACGCGTCGCTGTGGAATACGTTACAAATGCAACATAATATATTTCATCTAACCAATTATCTGCCCCAAAGTTTCTTTCACGATATTAGAGAAAAACGTCCACCTTGAAGAACAAAGGAAGGTTATTATTTAGGACGTACGCATGACACCTAAATGGTTGGCTTGAGAGAAACGCAATGGCGCTTCCGTATAAGAGAATTGTTCTGAATTTTAAATCACGCAGCTATGAGACGTCGCTGTGGACTACGTTACACATACTACATAAAATATTGCAGCTAATCAATTTTCTGGCCCAGATTTTCTTTAAAGATATTAGAGGAAAACGTCCGCCTTGATGAACAAAGGAAGGTCATTGATTAGGACGTGCGACATGACACCTGAAAGGTTGTCTTGAGAGAAACGCAGTGTCGCATCCTACGAAGAGAAAATGTTCAGAATTTTAAGTCACGCAGCTATGAGGCGTCGCTGTCGAATACGTTTCACATACTACATGATCTATTGCATTTAACGATTTGCTGGCCCACATTTTCTTTAAAGATATTAGAGGAAAACGTCCACCTTGATGAACAAAGGAAGGTCATTGATTAGGACGTGCGACATGACACCTGAAAGGTTGTCTTGAGAGAAACGCAGTGTCGCATCCTTTGAAGAGAAAATGTTCTGAATTTTAAATCAAGCAGCGAGAAGGCGTCGTTGTCGAATACGTTTCAAATACTACATGATATATTGCATTTACCGAATTTGATGGCCCGGATTTTCTTTAACGATATTACAGGAAAACGTCCGCCTTGATGAACAAAGGAAGGTTATTGATTAAGACGTGCGACATGACACCTGAAAGGTTGTCTTGAGAGAAACGCAGTGTCTCATCCTTTGAAGACAAAATGTTCAGAATTTTAAGTCACGCAGCTATGAGGCGTCGCTGTGGAATACGTTACACATACTACATGATATATTGCATTTAACGAATTTGCTGGCCCGAATTTTCTTTAACGATATTACAGGAAAACGTCCGCCTTGATGAACAAAGCAAGGTCATTGATTAGGACCTGCGACATGACACCTGAAAGGTTGTCTTGAGAGAAACACTGTGTCGCATCCTTTGAAGACAAAATGTTCAGAATTTCAAATCACCTAGCTATGAGGCGTCGCTGTGCAATACGTTACACATACTGCATATTATATTCCAGGTAAGCAATTTTCTTGCCCAGATTTTCTTTAACGATATTACAGGAAAACTTCCGCCTTGATGAACATAGGAAGGTTATTGATTAAGACGTGCGACATCACACCTGAAAGGTTGTCTTTAGAGAAACGCAGTTTCGCTTCCTTTGTAGAGAAAATGTTCAGAATTTTTAAATCACGCAGCTATGAGGCGTCGCTGTGGAATAGGTTTCAAATACTACATGATCTATTGCATTTAACAAATTTGCTGGCCCGGATTTTCTTTACCGATAATAAAGGAAAACGTCCGCCTTGATAAACAAAGGGAGGTTATTGATTAAGACGTGCGACATGACACCTGAAAGGTTGTCTTGATAGATACGCAATGGTGCTTCCTTTGAAGAGCAAATGTTCTGAATTTTAAATCACGCAGCTTTAAGGCGTCGCTGTTGAATACGTTACACATGCTACATAATATAGGCATCTAAACAGTTTGCTGAGCCGGATTTTTTTTATCGATATTAGAGGAAAACTTCCGCCTTGATGAACTAAGAAAGGTATTGATAAAGACGTGAGACATGACACCTGAAACGTTGTCTTGAGAAAAACGCAGTGGCGCTTCCCTTGAAGAGAAAATGTTCTGAAGTTAAATCACGGAGCTATGAGGCGTCGCTGTGGAATACTTTACACATGCTACATAGTATATTGCATGTAACCAGTTTGCGGACCCGGATTTTCTTTAAAGATATTAGAGGAAAATGTCCGCCTTGATGAACAAAGGAAGGTTATTGATTAAGACGTGCGACATGACACCTGAAAGGTTGTTTAGAGAGAAACGCAGTGGCGCTTCCTTTGAAGAGAAAATGTTCTGAATTTAAATCACGCAGCTATGAGGCGTCGCTGTGGAATACGTTACACATGCTACATAGTATATTGCATCTAACCAGTTTGCTGACCCGGATTTTCTTTAAAGATATTAGAGGAAAATTTCCGCCTTGATGAACAAAGGAAGGTTATTAAGACGTGCGACATGACACCTGAAAGGTTGTTTTGAGAGAAACGCAGTGGCGCTTTCTTTGAAGAGAAAATGTTCAGAATTTTAAATCACGAAGCTATGAGGCGTCGCTGTGGAATACGTTACACATTCTAGATAATATATTGCATCTAAACAATTTGCTGGCACGTATTTTCTTTAAAGATATTAGAGGAAAACATCCGCCTTGAAGAACAAAGGAAGGTTATTGATTAAGACGTGCGAAATTACACCTGAAAGGTTGTCTTGAGAGAAACGCAGTGGCGCTTCCTTTAAAGAGAAAATGTGCAGAATTTTAAATCACGCGGCTATGAGGCATCGTTGTGGAATACATTACACATGCTACCTAATATATTGCATCTAACCAATTTGGTGGCCCGGATTTTCTTCAACGCTATTAGAGGAAAACTTCCGAATTGATGAACAAAGGAAGGTTATTTATTCAGACGTGCGACATGACACCCCAAAGGTTTTCTTGTAAGAAACGCAGTGCGCATTCTTTGAAGAGAAAATGTTCAGAATTTTAAATCACGCAGCTATGAGGCGTCGCTGTGGAATACGTTGCATATGCTACATAACATATTGCATCTAACCAGTTTGCTGACCCGGATTTTCTTTAACGATATTAGAGGAAAACGCCCGCCCTGATGAACAAAGGAATGTTATTGATTAAGACATGCGACATGACACCTGAAAGGTTGTCTAGAGAGAAACGCAGTTTCGCTTCCTTTGAGGAGAAAATGTTCTGAATTTTAAATCACGCAGCTATGAGGCGTCGCTGTGGAATACGTTTGACATACTACATGATATATTGCACTTAACGAATTTGCTGGCCCGGGATTTCTTTAATGATATTAGACGAAAACTTCCTCCTAGATGAACAATGGAAGGTTATTGAATAAGACGTGCGACATGACACCTCAAAGGCTGTCTTGAGAGAAACGCAGGGGCGCTTCCTTTGAGGAGAAAATGTTCTGAATTTTAAATCACGCAGCTGTGAGGCGTCGCTGTGGAATACGTTTCACATACTACATAATCTGTTGCATTTAACGAATTTGCTGGCCCAGATTTTCTTTAAAGATATTAGAGGAAAACGTCCGCCTTGATGAAAAAAGGAAGGTGATTGATTAGGACGTGCGACATGACACCTGAAAGCTAGTCTTGAGAGAAACGCAATGGCGCTTCGTTTGAAGACAAAATGTTCAGAATTTTGAATCACGCAGCTATGAGGCGTCGCTGTCGAATACGTTTCACATACTACATGATCTATTGCATTTAACGAATTTGCTGGCCCAGATTTTCTTTAAAGATATTAGAGGAAAACGTCCGCCTTGATGAACAAAGGAAGGTCATTGATTAGGACGTGCGACATGACACCTGAAAGGTTGTCTTGAGAGAAACGCAGTGTCGCATCCTTTGACGAAGAAATGTTCAGAATTTTAAGTCACGCAGCTATGAGGCGTCGCTGTGGAATACGTTACACATACTACATGATATATTGCATTTAACGAATTTGCTGGCCCGAATTTTCTTTAACGATATTACAGGAAAACGTCCGCCTTGATGAACAAAGGAAGGTCATTGATTAGGACGTGCGACATGACACCTGAAAGCTTGTCTTGAGAGAAACGCAATGGTGCTTCTTTTGAAGAGAAAATGTTCTGAATTTTAAATCACGCAGCTAGAAGGTGTCGCTGTCGAATACGTTTCAAATACTACATGATATATTCCATTTAACGAATTTGCTGGCCCGGATTTTCTTTAATGATATTACAGGAAAACGTCCGCCTTGATGAACAAAGGAAGGTTATTGATTAAGACGTGCGACATCACACCTGAAAGGTAGTCTTTAGAGAAAGGCAGTTTCGCTTCCTTTGTAGAGAAAATGTTCAGAATTTTTAAATCACGCAGCTATGAGGCGTCGCTGTGGAATAGGTTTCAAATACTACATGATCTATTGCATTTAACAAATTTGCTGGCCCGGATTTTCTTTAACGATAATAAAGGAAAACGTCCGCCTTGATGAACAAAGGGAGGTTATTGATTAAGACGTGCGACATGACACCTGAAAGGTTGTCTTGAGAGAAACGCAATGGTGCTTCCTTTAAAGAGCAAATGTTCTGAATTTTAAATCTCGCAGCTATAAGGCGTCGCTGTTGAATACGTTACACATGCTACATAATATAGGCATCTAAACAGTTTGCTGAGCCGGATTTTTTCTAACGATATTAGAGGAAAACTTCCGCCTTGATGAACTAAGAAAGGTATTGATTAAGACGTGCGTCATGATAACTGAAAATGTGTCTTGAGAGAAACGCAGTGGCGCTTTCTTTGAAGAGAAAATGTTTAGAATTTTTAATCACGCAGCTATGAGGCGTCGCTGTGGAATACGTTACACTTGCAACATAATATACTGCATCTAACCAGTTTGCTCACGCGGATTTTCTTTAATGATATTATAGAAAAACTTCCGCCTTGATGAACAAAGGAAGGTTGTTGATTATGACGTGTGACATGACACCTGAAATGTTGTCTTGAGAGAAGCGCAGTGGCGCTTCCTTTGAAGAGAAAATGTTCAGAATTTTTAATCACGCAGCTATGAGGCGTCGCTGTGGAATACGTTACACTTGCAACATAATATATTGCAGCTAACCAATTTGCTGCCCCGAAGTTTCTTTAACGATATTAGAGGAAAACTTCCGCCTTGAAGAACAAAGGAAGGTTATTGATTAGTACGTGCGACATGACACCTGAAAGGTTGTCTTGAGGGAAACGCGGTGGCACTTCCTTTGAAGAGAAAATGTTCAGAATTTTAAATCACGCAGCTATGAGGCGTCGCTGTGGACTACGTTACACATACTACATAATATATTGTAACTAATCACTTTGCCGCCCAGATTTTCTTTAAAGATATTAGAGGAAAACGTCCGCCTTGATGAACAAAGGAAGGTCATTGATTAGGACGTGCGACATGACACCTGAAAGGTTGTCTTGAGAGAAACGCAGTGTCGCATCCTCTGAAGAAAAAATGTTCAGAATTTTAAGTCACGCAGCTATGAGGCGTCGCTGCGGAATACGTTACACATACTACATGATATATTGCATTTAACGAATTTGCTGGCCCGAATTTTCTTTAACGATATTACAGGAAAACGTCCGCCTTGATGAACAAAGGAAGGTTATTGATTAAGACGTGCGACATGACACCTGAAAGGTTGTCTTGAGAGAAACGCAGTGTCGCATCCTTTGAAGACAAAATGTTCAGAATTTTAAGTCACGCAGCTATGAGGCGTCGCTGTGGAATACGCTACACATACTACATGATATATTGCATTTAACGAATTTGTTGGCCCGAATTTTCTTTAACGATATTACAGGAAAACGTCCGCCTTGATGAACAAAGGAAGGACATTGTTTAGGACGTGCGACATGACACCTGAAAGGTTGTCTTGAGAGAAACACTGTGTCGCATCCTTTGAAGAGAAAATGTTCAGAATTTCAAATCACGCAGCTATGAGGCGTCGCTGTGCAATACGTTACACATACTACATGATCTATTGCATTTAACAAATTTGCTGGCCCGGATTTTCTTTACCGATAATAAAGGAAAACGTCCGCCTTGATAAACAAAGGGAGGTTATTGATTAAGACGTGCGACATGACACCTGAAAGGTTGTTTAGAGAGAAACGCAGTGTCGCATCCTTTGAAGACAAAATGTTCAGAATTTTTAGTCACGCAGCTATGAAGCGTCGCTGTGGAATACGTTACACATACTACATGATCTATTGCATTTAACAAATTTGCTGGCCCGGATTTTCTTTACCGATAATAAAGGAAAACGTCCGCCTTGATAAATAAAGGGAGGTTATTGATTAAGACGTGCGACATGACACCTGAAAGGTTGTTTAGAGAGAAACGCAGTGGCGCTTCCTTTGAAGAGAAAATGTTCTGAATTTAAATCACGCAGCTATGAGGCATCGCTGTGGAATACGTTACACATGCTACATAGTATATTGCATCTAACCAGTTTGCTGACCCGGATTTTCTTTAAAGATATTAGAGGAAAATTTCCGCCTTGATGAACAAAGGAAGGTTATTGATTAAGACGTGCGACATGACACCTGAAAGGTTGTTTTGAGAGAAACGCAGTGGCGCTTCCTCTGAAGAGAAAATGTTCTGAATATTTAATCACGCCGCTATGAGGCGCCGCTGTGGAATACGCTACACATGCTACATAATATATTGCATCTAACCAGTTTGCGGACCCGCATTTTCTTTAACTACATTAGAGGATAACTTCAAGCTTGATGAACAAAGGAAGGTTATTAAGACGTGCGACATGACACCTGAAAGGTTGTTTAGAGAGAAACGCAGTGGCGCTTTCTTTGAAGAGAAAATGTTCAGAATTTTAAATCACGAAGCTATGAGGCGTCGCTGTGGAATACGTTACACATGCTACATAATATATTGCATCTAACCAGTTTGCTGACCCGGATTTTCCTTAGTGATATTAGAGGAACATTTCCGCCTTGATGAACAAAGGAAGGTTATTGATTAAGACGTGCGACATGACACCAGAAAGGTTGTCTTGAGAGAAACGCAGTGACGCTTCCTTTAAAGAGAAAATGCGCAGAATCTTAAATCACGCAGCTATGAGGCATCGTTGTGGAATACGTTACACACGCTACCTAATATATTGCATCTAACCAATTTGCTGGCCCGGATTTTCTTCAACGCTATTTGAGGAAAACTTCCGCCTTGATGAACAAAGGAAGGTTATTTATTCAGACGTGCGACATGACACCCCAAAGGTTTTCTTGTAAGAAACGCAGTGCGCTTTCTTTGAAAAGAAAATGTTCAGAATTTTAAATCACGCAGCTATGAGGCGTCGCTGTGGAATACGTTGCACATGCTACATAACATATTGCATCTAACCAGTTTGCTGGCCCAGATTTTCTTTAAAGATATTAGAGGAAAACGTCCGCCTTGATGAACAAAGGAAGGTCATTGATTAGGACGTGCGACATGACACCTGAAAGGTTGTTTAGAGAGAAACGCAGTGTCGCATCCTTTGAAGACAAAATGTTCAGAATTTTAAGTCACGCAGCTATGAAGCGTCGCTGTGGAATACGTTACACATACTACATGATCTATTGCATTTAACAAATTTGCTGGGCCGGATTTTCTTTACCGATAATAAAGGAAAACGTCCGCCTTGATAAATAAAGGGAGGTTATTGATTAAGACGTGCGACATGACACCTGAAAGGTTGTTTAGAGGGAAACGCAGTGTCGCATCCTTTGAAGACAAAATGTTCAGAATTTTAAGTCACGCAGCTATGAAGCGTCGCTGTGGAATACGTTACACATACTACATGATCTATTGCATTTAACAAATTTGCTGGCCCGGATTTTCTTTACCGATAATAAAGGAAAACGTCCGCCTTGATAAATAAAGGGAGGTTATTGATTAAGACGTGCGACATGACACCTGAAAGGTTGTTTAGAGAGAAACGCAGTGGCGCTTCCTTTGAAGAGAAAATGTTCTGAATTTAAATCACGCAGCTATGAGACATCGCTGTGGAATACGTTACACATGCTACATAGTATATTGCATCTAACCAGTTTGCTGACCCGGATTTTCTTTAAAGATATTAGAGGAAAATTTCCGCCTTGATGAACAAAGGAAGGTTATTGATTAAGACGTGCGACATGACACCTGAAAGGTTGTTTTGAGAGAAACGCAGTGGCGCTTCCTCTGAAGAGAAAATGTTCTGAATATTTAATCACGCCGCTATGAGGCGCCGCTGTGGAATACGCTACACATGCTACATAATATATTGCATCTAACCAGTTTGCGGACCCGCATTTTCTTTAACTACATTAGAGGATAACTTCAAGCTGGATGAACAAAGGAAGGTTATTAAGACGTGCGACATGACACCTGAAAGGTTGTTTAGAGAGAAACGCAGTGGCGCTTTCTTTGAAGAGAAAATGTTCAGAATTTTAAATCACGAAGCTATGAGGCGTCGCTGTGGAATACGTTACACATGCTACATAAGATATTGCATCTAACCAATTTGCTGGTCCGGATTTTCTTCAACGCTATTTGAGGAAAACTTCCGCCTTGATGAACAAAGGAAGGTTATTTATTCAGACGTGCGACATGACACCCCAAAGGTTTTCTTGTAAGAAACGCAGTGCGCTTTCTTTGAAAAGAAAATGTTCAGAATTTTAAATCACGCAGCTAGGAGGCGTCGCTGTCGAATACGTTTCACATACTACATGATCTATTGCATTTAACGAATTTGCTGGCCCAGATTTTCTTTAAAGATATTAGAGGAAAACGTCCGCCTTGATGAACAAAGGAAGGTCATTGATTAGGACCTGCGACATGACACCTGAAAGGTTGTCTTGAGAGAAACGCAGTGTCGCATCCTTTGAAGACAAAATGTTCAGAATTTCAGGTCACGCAGCTATGAGGCGTCGCTGTAGAATACGTTACACTTGCAACATAATATATTGCATCTAACCAATTTGCTGCCCCGAAGTTTCTTTAACGATATTAGAGGAAAACTTCCGCCTTGAAGAACAAAGGAAGGTTATTGATTAGTACGTGCGACATGACACCTGAAAGGTTGTCTTGAGGGAAACGCAGTGGCACTTCCTTTGAAGAGAAAATGTTCAGATTATTTAATCACGCAGCTATGACGCGTCGCTGTGGAATACGTTACAAATGCAACATAATATATTTCATCTAACCAATTATCTGCCCCAAAGTTTCTTTCACGATATTAGAGGAAAACGTCCACCTTGAAGAACAAAGGAAGGTTATTATTTAGGACGTACGCATGACACCTAAATGGTCGGCTTGAGAGAAACGCAATGGCGCTTCCGTATAAGAGAATTGTTCTGAATTTTAAATCACGCAGCTATGAGACGTCGCTGTGGACTACGTTACACATACTACATAAAATATTGCAGCTAATCAATTTTCTGGCCCAGATTTTCTTTAAAGATATTAGAGGAAAACGTCCGCCTTGATGAACAAAGGAAGGTCATTGATTAGGACGTGCGACATGACACCTGAAAGGTTGTCTTGAGAGAAACGCAGTGTCGCATCCTTTGAAGAAAAAATGTTCAGAATTTTAAATCACGCAGATATGATGCGTCGCTGTCGAATACGTTTCACATACTACATGATCTATTGCATTTAACAAATTTGCTGGCCCACATTTTCTTTAAAGATATTAGAGGAAAACGCCCACCTTGATGAACAAAGGAAGGTCATTGATTAGGACGTGCGACATGACACCTGAAAGGTTGTCTTGAGAGAAACGCAGTGTCGCATCCTTTGAAGAAAAAATGTTCAGAATTTTAAATCACGCAGCTATGACGCGTCGCTGTTGAATACGTTTCACATACTACATGAAATATTGCATTTCAGGAATTGGCTGGCCCGGAATTTCTTTCACGATATTAGAGGAAAACGTCCACCTTGAAGAACAAAGGAAGGTTATTATTTAGGACGTACGCATGACACCTAAAAGGTTGGCTTGAGAGAAACGCAATGGCGCTTCCGTATAAGAGAATTGTTCTGAATTTTAAATCATGCAGCTATGAGGCGTCGCTGTGGACTACGTTACACATACTACATAACATATTGCAGCTAATCAATTTGCTGGCCCAGGTTTTCGTTAACGATATTACAGGAAATCTTCCGCCTTGATGAACAAAGGAAGGTTACTGATTAGGACTTGCGACATGACACCTGAAAGGTTGCCTTGAGAGAAACGCGGTGGCGCTTCCTTTGAAGAGAAAATGTTCTGAATTTTAATTCACGCAGCTATGAGGCGTTGCTGTGGAATACGTCACACATGCTAAACAATATAATACATCTAACCAATTTGCTGACCCGGATTTTCTTTAGTGATATTAGAGGAACATTTCCGCCTTGATCAACAAAGGAAGGTTATTGATTAAGACGTGCGACATGACACCTGAAAGGTTGTCTTGAGAGAAACGCACGGACGCTTCCTTTGAAGAGAAAATGTTCTGAATTTTAAATCACGCAGCTATGAGGCGTCGCTGTGGAATACGTTACACATACTACATGATATATTGCATTCAACGAATTTGCTGGCCCGGATTTCCTAATAACGATATAGGAGGAAAACTTCCAGCTTGATGAACAAAGGAAGGTGATTTATTCAGACGTGCGACATGACACCCCAAAGGTTGTCTTGTAAGAAAAGCAGTGGCGCTTTCTTTGAAGAGAAAATGTTCAGAATTTCAAATCACGCAGCTATGTGGCGTCGCTGTGGAATACGTTACACATGCTACATAATATATTGCATCTAACCAGTTTGCTGACCCGGATTTTCTTTACTGATATTAGAGGAAAATTTCCGCCTTGATGAACAAAGGAAGGTTATTGATTAAGACGTGCGACATGACACCTGAAATGTTGTCTTGAGAGAAGCGCAGTGGCGCTTCCTTTGAAGAGAAAATGTTCAGAATTTTTAATCACGCAGCTATGAGGCGTCGCTGTGGAATACGTTACACTTGCAAAATAATATATTGCATCTAACCAATTTGCTGCCCCGAAGTTTCTTTAACGATATTAGAGGAAAACTTCCGCCTTGAAGAACAAATGAAGGTTATTGATTAGTACGTGCGACATGACACCTGAAAGCTTGTCTTTTAGGGAAACGCCGTGGCACTTCCTTTGAAGAGAAAATGTTCAGAATTTTAAATCACGCAGCTATGAGGCGTTGCTGTGGAATACGTCACACATGCTAAATAATATATTGCATCTAACCAATTTGCTGACCCGGATTTTCTTTAGTGATATTAGAGGAACATTTCCGCCTTGATGAACAAAGGAAGGTTATTGATTAAGACGTGCGACATGACACCTGAAATGTTGTCTTGAGAGAAACGCACGGACGCTTCCTTTGAAGAGAAAATGTTCTGAATTTTAAATCACGCAGCTATGAGGCGTCGCTGTGGAATACGTTACACATACTACATGATATATTGCATTCAACGAATTTGCTGGCCCGGATTTCCTAATAACGATATAGGAGGAAAACTTCCAGCTTGATGAACAAAGGAAGGTTATTTATTCAGACGTGCGACATGACACCCCAAAGGTTGTCTTGTAAGAAAAGCAGTGGCGCTTTCTTTGAAGAGAAAATGTTCAGAATTTCAAATCACGCAGCTATGTGGCGTCGCTGTGGAATACGTTACACATGCTACATAATATATTGCATCTAACCAGTTTGCTGACCCGGATTTTCTTTACTGATATTAGAGGAAAGTTTCCGCCTTGATGAACAAAGGAAGGTTATTGTTTAAGACGTGCGACATGACACCTGAAAGGTTGTCTTGAGAGAAAAGCAGTGGCCCTTCCTTAAAAGAGAAAATGTTCAGAATTTTAAATCACGCAGCTATGTGGCGTCGCTGTGGAATACGTTACACATACTACACGATATATTGCATTTAACGAATTTGGTGGCCCGAATTTTCTTTAACGATATTACAGGAAAACGTCCGCTTCGATGAACAAAGGAAGGTCATTGATTAGGACGTGCGACTTGACACCTGAAAGGTTGTCTAGAGAGAAACGCAATGGTGCTTCCTTTGAAGACAAAATGTTGAGAATATTAAATCACGCAGCTATGAGGCGTCGCTGTGGAATACGCTTCACATACTACATGAAATATTGCATTTAACGAATTGGCCGGTCCGGATTTTCTTTCCGACATTAGAGGAAAACTTCCGCCTTCATGAACAAATGAAGGTTATTGATTAAGACGTGTGACATGACACCTGAAAGGTTGTCTATGAGAGAAACGCAGTGTCGCATCCTTTGAAGAGAAGATGTTCTGAATTTTAAATCACGCTGCTATGAGGCGTCGCTGTGCAATACGTTTCACATACTACATGATATATTGCATTTAACGAATTTGCTTGCCGGATTTTCTTTCGCAACATTAGAGGAAAACTGCCGCTTTGATGAACAAAGGAAGGTCATTGATTAAGACGTGTGACATGACACCTGAAAGGTTGTCTTGAGAGAAACGCAGTGTCGCATCCTTTGAAGAGAAAATGTTCTGAATTTTCAATCACGCAGATATGATGCGTCGCTGTGGAATACGTTTCACATACTACATAATATATAGCATTTAACCAATTTGGTGGCCCGAAGTTTCTTTAAAGATATTAGAGGAAAACGCCCACCCTGATGAACAAAGGAAGGTTATTGATTAAGACGTGCGACATGACACCTGAAATGTTGCCTTGAGAGAAACGCAGTGGCGATTACTTTGAAGAGAAAATGTTCAGAATTTTAAATCACGCAGCTATGAGGCGTCGCTGTGGAATACGTTACACATACTACATGATATATTGCATTCAACGAATTTGCTGGCCCGGATTTCCTAATAACGATATAGGAGGAAAACTTCCAGCTTGATGAACAAAGGAAGGTTATTTATTCAGACGTGCGACATGACACCCCAAAGGTTGTCTTGTAAGAAAAGCAGTGGCGCTTTCTTTGAAGAGAAAATGTTCAGAATTTCAAATCACGCAGCTATGTGGCGTCGCTGTGGAATACGTTACACATGCTACATAATATATTGCATCTAACCAGTTTGCTGACCCGGATTTTCTTTACTGATATTAGAGGAAAGTTTCCGCCTTGATGAACAAAGGAAGGTTGTTGTTTAAGACGTGCGACATGACACCTGAAAGGTTGTCTTGAGAGAAAAGCAGTGGCCCTTCCTTAAAAGAGAAAATGTTCAGAATTTTAAATCACGCAGCTATGTGGCGTCGCTGTGGAATACGTTACACATACTACACGATATATTGCATTTAACGAATTTGGTGGCCCGAATTTTCTTTAACGATATTACAGGAAAACGTCCGCTTCGATGAACAAAGGAAGGTCATTGATTAGGACGTGCGACTTGACACCTGAAAGGTTGTCTAGAGAGAAACGCAATGGTGCTTCCTTTGAAGACAAAATGTTCAGAATTTTAAATCACACAGCTATAAGGCGTCGCTGTGGAATAGGTTTCAAATACTACATGATCTATTGCATTTAACAAATTTGCTGGCCCGCATTTTCTTTAACGATATTAGACGAAAACGTCCGCCTTGATGAACAAAGGGAGGTTATTGATTAAGACGTGCGACATGACACCTGAAAGCTTGTCTTGAGAGAAACGCAATAATGCTTCCTTTGAAGAGCAAATGTTCTGAATTTTAAATCACGCAGCTATGAGGCGTCGCTGTGGAATACGTTTCACATACAACATGATATATTGCATTTAACGAATTGGCTGGCCCGGATTTTCTTTAACGATATTAGAGGAAAACGTCCGCCTTGATGAACAAAGGGAGGTTATTGATTAAGACGTGCGACATGACACCTGAAATGTTGTCTTGAGAGAAGCGCAGTGGCGCTTCCTTTGAAGAGAAAATGTTCAGTATTTTTAATCACGCAGCTATGAGGCGTCGCTGTGGAATACGTTACACTTGCAAAATAATATATTGCATCTAACCAATTTGCTGCCCCGAAGTTTCTTTAACGATATTAGAGGAAAACTTCCGCCTTGAAGAACAAATGAAGGTTATTGATTAGTACGTGCGACATGACACCTGAAAGGTTGTCTTGAGGGAAACGCCGTGGCACTTCCTTTGAAGAGAAAATGTTCAGAATTTTTAATCACACAGCTATGAGGCGTCGCTGAAGAATACTTTACAGAAGCTACATAATATACTGCATCTAACCAGTTTGCTCACCCGGATTTTCTTTAATGATATTATAGAAAAACTTCCGCCTAATGAACAAAGGAAGGTCATTGATTAGGACGTGTGACCTGACACCTGAAAGGTTGTCTTGAGAGAAACGCAGTGTCGCGTCCTTTGAAGACAAAATGTTCAGAATTTCAGGTCACGCAGCTATGAGGCGTCGCTGTAGAATACGTTACACTTGCAACATAATATATTGCATCTAACCAATTTGCTGCCCCGAAGTTTCTTTAACGATATTAGAGGAAAACTTCCGCCTTGAAGAACAAAGGAAGGTTATTGATTAGTACGTGCGACATGACACCTGAAAGGTTGTCTTGAGGGAAACGCAGTGGCACTTCCTTTGAAGAGAAAATGTTCAGAATATTTAATCACGCAGCTATGACGCGTCGCTGTGGAATACGTTACAAATGCAACATAATATATTTCATCTAACCAATTATCTGCCCCAAAGTTTCTTTCACGATATTAGAGGAAAACGTCCACCTTGAAGAACAAAGGAAGGTTATTATTTAGGACGTACGCATGACACCTAAATGGTTGGCTTGAGAGAAACGCAATGGCGCTTCCGTATAAGAGAATTGTTCTGAATTTTAAATCACGCAGCTATGAGACGTCGCTGTGGACTACGTTACACATACTACATAAAATATTGCAGCTAATCAATTTTCTGGCCCAGATTTTCTTTAAAGATATTAGAGGAAAACGTCCGCCTTGATGAACAAAGGAAGGTCATTGATTAGGACGTGCGACATGACACCTGAAAGGTTGTCTTGAGAGAAACGCAGTGTCGCATCCTACGAAGAGAAAATGTTCAGAATTTTAAGTCACGCAGCTATGAGGCGTCGCTGTCGAATACGTTTCACATACTACATGATCTATTGCATTTAACGATTTGCTGGCCCACATTTTCTTTAAAGATATTAGAGGAAAACGTCCACCTTGATGAACAAAGGAAGGTCATTGATTAGGACGTGCGACATGACACCTGAAAGGTTGTCTTGAGAGAAACGCAGTGTCGCATCCTTTGAAGAGAAAATGTTCTGAATTTTAAATCAAGCAGCGAGAAGGCGTCGCTGTCGAATACGTTTCAAATACTACATGATATATTGCATTTACCGAATTTGATGGCCCGGATTTTCTTTAACGATATTACAGGAAAACGTCCGCCTTGATGAACAAAGGAAGGTTATTGATTAAGACGTGCGACATGACACCTGAAAGGTTGTCTTGAGAGAAACGCAGTGTCTCATCCTTTGAAGACAAAATGTTCAGAATTTTAAGTCACGCAGCTATGAGGCGTCGCTGTGGAATACGTTACACATACTACATGATATATTGCATTTAACGAATTTGCTGGCCCGAATTTTCTTTAACGATATTACAGGAAAACGTCCGCCTTGATGAACAAAGCAAGGTCATTGATTAGGACCTGCGACATGACACCTGAAAGGTTGTCTTGAGAGAAACACTGTGTCGCATCCTTTGAAGACAAAATGTTCAGAATTTCAAATCACCTAGCTATGAGGCGTCGCTGTGCAATACGTTACACATACTGCATATTATATTCCAGGTAAGCAATTTTCTTGCCCAGATTTTCTTTAACGATATTACAGGAAAACTTCCGCCTTGATGAACATAGGAAGGTTATTGATTAAGACGTGCGACATCACACCTGAAAGGTTGTCTTTAGAGAAACGCAGTTTCGCTTCCTTTGTAAAGAAAATGTTCAGAATTTTTAAATCACGCAGCTATGAGGCGTCGCTGTGGAATAGGTTTCAAATACTACATGATCTATTGCATTTAACAAATTTGCTGGCCCGGATTTTCTTTACCGATAATAAAGGAAAACGTCCGCCTTGATAAACAAAGGGAGGTTATTGATTAAGACGTGCGACATGACACCTGAAAGGTTGTCTTGATAGATACGCAATGGTGCTTCCTTTGAAGAGCAAATGTTCTGAATTTTAAATCACGCAGCTTTAAGGCGTCGCTGTTGAATACGTTACACATGCTACATAATATAGGCATCTAAACAGTTTGCTGAGCCGGATTTTTTTTAACGATATTAGAGGAAAACTTCCGCCTTGATGAACTAAGAAAGGTATTGATAAAGACGTGAGACATGACACCTGAAACGTTGTCTTGAGAAAAACGCAGTGGCGCTTCCCTTGAAGAGAAAATGTTCTGAAGTTAAATCACGGAGCTATGAGGCGTCGCTGTGGAATACTTTACACATGCTACATAGTATATTGCATGTAACCAGTTTGCGGACCCGGATTTTCTTTAAAGATATTAGAGGAAAATGTCCGCCTTGATGAACAAAGGAAGGTTATTGATTAAGACGTGCGACATGACACCTGAAAGGTTGTTTAGAGAGAAACGCAGTGGCGCTTCCTTTGAAGAGAAAATGTTCTGAATTTAAATCACGCAGCTATGAGGCGTCGCTGTGGAATACGTTACACATGCTTCATAGTATATTGCATCTAACCAGTTTGCTGACCCGGATTTTCTTTAAAGATATTAGAGGAAAATTTCCGCCTTGATGAACAAAGGAAGGTTATTAAGACGTGCGACATGACACCTGAAAGGTTGTTTTGAGAGAAACGCAGTGGCGCTTTCTTTGAAGAGAAAATGTTCAGAATTTTAAATCACGAAGCTATGAGGCGTCGCTGTGGAATACGTTACACATTCTAGATAATATATTGCATCTAAACAATTTGCTGGCACGTATTTTCTTTAAAGATATTAGAGGAAAACATCCGCCTTGAAGAACAAAGGAAGGTTATTGATTAAGACGTGCGAAATTACACCTGAAAGGTTGTCTTGAGAGAAACGCAGTGGCGCTTCCTTTAAAGAGAAAATGTGCAGAATTTTAAATCACGCGGCTATGAGGCATCGTTGTGGAATACATTACACATGCTACCTAATATATTGCATCTAACCAATTTGCTGGCCCGGATTTTCTTCAACGCTATTAGAGGAAAACTTCCGAATTGATGAACAAAGGAAGGTTATTTATTCAGACGTGCGACATGACACCCCAAAGGTTTTCTTGTAAGAAACGCAGTGCGCATTCTTTGAAGAGAAAATGTTCAGAATTTTAAATCACGCAGCTATGAGGCGTCGCTGTGGAATACGTTGCATATGCTACATAACATATTGCATCTAACCAGTTTGCTGACCCGGATTTTCTTTAACGATATTAGACGAAAACTTCCTCCTAGATGAACAATGGAAGGTTATTGAATAAGACGTGCGACATGACAGCTCAAAGGCTGTCTTGAGAGAAACGCAGGGGCGCTTCCTTTGAGGAGAAAATGTTCTGAATTTTAAATCACGCAGCTGTGAGGCGTCGCTGTGGAATACGTTTCACATACTACATAATCTATTGCATTTAACGAATTTGCTGGCCCAGATTTTCTTTAAAGATATTAGAGGAAAACGTCCGCCTTGATGAAAAAAGGAAGGTGATTGATTAGGACGTGCGACATGACACCTGAAAGCTAGTCTTGAGAGAAACGCAATGGCGCTTCGTTTGAAGACAAAATGTTCAGAATTTTGAATCACGCAGCTATGAGGCGTCGCTGTCGAATACGTTTCACATACTACATGATCTATTGCATTTAACGAATTTGCTGGCCCAGATTTTCTTTAAAGATATTAGAGGAAAACGTCCGCCTTGATGAACAAAGGAAGGTCATTGATTAGGACGTGCGACATGACACCTGAAAGGTTGTCTTGAGAGAAACGCAGTGTCGCATCCTTTGACGAAGAAATGTTCAGAATTTTAAGTCACGCAGCTATGAGGCGTCGCTGTGGAATACGTTACACATACTACATGATATATTGCATTTAACGAATTTGCTGGCCCGAATTTTCTTTAACGATATTACAGGAAAACGTCCGCCTTGATGAACAAAGGAAGGTCATTGATTAGGACGTGCGACATGACACCTGAAAGCTTGTCTTGAGAGAAACGCAATGGTGCTTCTTTTGAAGAGAAAATGTTCTGAATTTTAAATCACGCAGCTAGAAGGTGTCGCTGTCGAATACGTTTCAAATACTACATGATATATTCCATTTAACGAATTTGCTGGCCCGGATTTTCTTTAATGATATTACAGGAAAACGTCCGCCTTGATGAACAAAGGAAGGTTATTGATTAAGACGTGCGACATCACACCTGAAAGGTAGTCTTTAGAGAAAGGCAGTTTCGCTTCCTTTGTAGAGAAAATGTTCAGAATTTTTAAATCACGCAGCTATGAGGCGTCGCTGTGGAATAGGTTTCAAATACTACATGATCTATTGCATTTAACAAATTTGCTGGCCCGGATTTTCTTTAACGATAATAAAGGAAAACGTCCGCCTTGATGAACAAAGGGAGGTTATTGATTAAAACGTGCGACATGACACCTGAAAGGTTGTCTTGAGAGAAACGCAATGGTGCTTCCTTTAAAGAGCAAATGTTCTGAATTTTAAATCTCGCAGCTATAAGGCGTCGCTGTTGAATACGTTACACATGCTACATAATATAGGCATCTAAACAGTTTGCTGAGCCGGATTTTTTCTAACGATATTAGAGGAAAACTTCCGCCTTGATGAACTAAGAAAGGTATTGATTAAGACGTGCGTCATGATAACTGAAAATGTGTCTTGAGAGAAACGCAGTGGCGCTTTCTTTGAAGAGAAAATGTTTAGAATTTTTAATCACGCAGCTATGAGGCGTCGCTGTGGAATACGTTACACTTGCAACATAATATACTGCATCTAACCAGTTTGCTCACGCGGATTTTCTTTAATGATATTATAGAAAAACTTCCGCCTTGATGAACAAAGGAAGGTTGTTGATTATGACGTGTGACATGACACCTGAAATGTTGTCTTGAGAGAAGCGCAGTGGCGCTTCCTTTGAAGAGAAAATGTTCAGAATTTTTAATCACGCAGCTATGAGGCGTCGCTGTGGAATACGTTACACTTGCAACATAATATATTGCAGCTAACCAATTTGCTGCACCGAAGTTTCTTTAACGATATTAGAGGAAAACTTCCGCCTTGAAGAACAAAGTTAGGTTATTGATTAGTACGTGCGACATGACACCTGAAAGGTTGTCTTGAGGGAAACGCAGTGGCACTTCCTTTGAAGAGAAAATGTTCAGAATTTTAAATCACGCAGCTATGAGGCGTCGCTGTGGACTACGTTACACATACTACATAATATATTGTAACTAATCACTTTGCCGCCCAGATTTTCTTTAAAGATATTAGAGGAAAACGTCCGCCTTGATGAACAAAGCAAGGTCATTGATTAGGACCTGCGACATGACACCTGAAAGGTTGTCTTGAGAGAAACACTGTGTCGCATCCTTTGAAGACAAAATGTTCAGAATTTCAAATCACCTAGCTATGAGGCGTCGCTGTGCAATACGTTACACATACTGCATATTATATTCCAGGTAAGCAATTTTCTTGCCCAGATTTTCTTTAACGATATTACAGGAAAACTTCCGCCTTGATGAACATAGGAAGGTTATTGATTAAGACGTGCGACATCACACCTGAAAGGTTGTCTTTAGAGAAACGCAGTTTCGCTTCCTTTGTAGAGAAAATGTTCAGAATTTTTAAATCACGCAGCTATGAGGCGTCGCTGTGGAATAGGTTTCAAATACTACATGATCTATTGCATTTAACAAATTTGCTGGCCCGGATTTTCTTTACCGATAATAAAGGAAAACGTCCGCCTTGATAAACAAAGGGAGGTTATTGATTAAGACGTGCGACATGACACCTGAAAGGTTGTCTTGATAGATACGCAATGGTGCTTCCTTTGAAGAGCAAATGTTCTGAATTTTAAATCACGCAGCTTTAAGGCGTCGCTGTTGAATACGTTACACATGCTACATAATATAGGCATCTAAACAGTTTGCTGAGCCGGATTTTTTTTAACGATATTAGAGGAAAACTTCCGCCTTGATGAACTAAGAAAGGTATTGATAAAGACGTGAGACATGACACCTGAAACGTTGTCTTGAGAAAAACGCAGTGGCGCTTCCCTTGAAGAGAAAATGTTCTGAAGTTAAATCACGGAGCTATGAGGCGTCGCTGTGGAATACTTTACACATGCTACATAGTATATTGCATGTAACCAGTTTGCGGACCCGGATTTTCTTTAAAGATATTAGAGGAAAATGTCCGCCTTGATGAACAAAGGAAGGTTATTGATTAAGACGTACGACATGACACCTGAAAGGTTGTTTAGAGAGAAACGCAGTGGCGCTTCCTTTGAAGAGAAAATGTTCTGAATTTAAATCACGCAGCTATGAGGCGTCGCTGTGGAATACGTTACACATGCTTCATAGTATATTGCATCTAACCAGTTTGCTGACCCGGATTTTCTTTAAAGATATTAGAGGAAAATTTCCGCCTTGATGAACAAAGGAAGGTTATTAAGACGTGCGACATGACACCTGAAAGGTTGTTTTGAGAGAAACGCAGTGGCGCTTTCTTTGAAGAGAAAATGTTCAGAATTTTAAATCACGAAGCTATGAGGCGTCGCTGTGGAATACGTTACACATTCTAGATAATATATTGCATCTAAACAATTTGCTGGCACGTATTTTCTTTAAAGATATTAGAGGAAAACATCCGCCTTGAAGAACAAAGGAAGGTTATTGATTAAGACGTGCGAAATTACACCTGAAAGGTTGTCTTGAGAGAAACGCAGTGGCGCTTCCTTTAAAGAGAAAATGTGCAGAATTTTAAATCACGCGGCTATGAGGCATCGTTGTGGAATACATTACACATGCTACCTAATATATTGCATCTAACCAATTTGCTGGCCCGGATTTTCTTCAACGCTATTAGAGGAAAACTTCCGAATTGATGAACAAAGGAAGGTTATTTATTCAGACGTGCGACATGACACCCCAAAGGTTTTCTTGTAAGAAACGCAGTGCGCATTCTTTGAAGAGAAAATGTTCAGAATTTTAAATCACGCAGCTATGAGGCGTCGCTGTGGAATACGTTGCATATGCTACATAACATATTGCATCTAACCAGTTTGCTGACCCGGATTTTCTTTAACGATATTAGACGAAAACTTCCTCCTAGATGAACAATGGAAGGTTATTGAATAAGACGTGCGACATGACAGCTCAAAGGCTGTCTTGAGAGAAACGCAGGGGCGCTTCCTTTGAGGAGAAAATGTTCTGAATTTTAAATCACGCAGCTGTGAGGCGTCGCTGTGGAATACGTTTCACATACTACATAATCTATTGCATTTAACGAATTTGCTGGCCCAGATTTTCTTTAAAGATATTAGAGGAAAACGTCCGCCTTGATGAAAAAAGGAAGGTGATTGATTAGGACGTGCGACATGACACCTGAAAGCTAGTCTTGAGAGAAACGCAATGGCGCTTCGTTTGAAGACAAAATGTTCAGAATTTTGAATCACGCAGCTATGAAGCGTCGCTGTCGAATACGTTTCACATACTACATGATCTATTGCATTTAACGAATTTGCTGGCCCAGATTTTCTTTAAAGATATTAGAGGAAAACGTCCGCCTTGATGAACAAAGGAAGGTCATTGATTAGGACGTGCGACATGACACCTGAAAGGTTGTCTTGAGAGAAACGCAGTGTCGCATCCTTTGACGAAGAAATGTTCAGAATTTTAAGTCACGCAGCTATGAGGCGTCGCTGTGGAATACGTTACACATACAACATGATATATTGCATTTAACGAATTTGCTGGCCCGAATTTTCTTTAACGATATTACAGGAAAACGTCCGCCTTGATGAACAAAGGAAGGTCATTGATTAGGACGTGCGACATGACACCTGAAAGCTTGTCTTGAGAGAAACGCAATGGTGCTTCTTTTGAAGAGAAAATGTTCTGAATTTTAAATCACGCAGCTAGAAGGTGTCGCTGTCGAATACGTTTCAAATACTACATGATATATTCCATTTAACGAATTTGCTGGCCCGGATTTTCTTTAATGATATTACAGGAAAACGTCCGCCTTGATGAACAAAGGAAGGTTATTGATTAAGACGTGCGACATCACACCTGAAAGGTAGTCTTTAGAGAAAGGCAGTTTCGCTTCCTTTGTAGAGAAAATGTTCAGAATTTTTAAATCACGCAGCTATGAGGCGTCGCTGTGGAATAGGTTTCAAATACTACATGATCTATTGCATTTAACAAATTTGCTGGCCCGGATTTTCTTTAACGATAATAAAGGAAAACGTCCGCCTTGATGAACAAAGGGAGGTTATTGATTAAGACGTGCGACATGACACCTGAAAGGTTGTCTTGAGAGAAACGCAATGGTGCTTCCTTTAAAGAGCAAATGTTCTGAATTTTAAATCTCGCAGCTATAAGGCGTCGCTGTTGAATACGTTACACATGCTACATAATATAGGCATCTAAACAGTTTGCTGAGCCGGATTTTTTCTAACGATATTAGAGGAAAACTTCCGCCTTGATGAACTAAGAAAGGTATTGATTAAGACGTGCGTCATGATAACTGAAAATGTGTCTTGAGAGAAACGCAGTGGCGCTTTCTTTGAAGAGAAAATGTTTAGAATTTTTAATCACGCAGCTATGAGGCGTCGCTGTGGAATACGTTACACTTGCAACATAATATACTGCATCTAACCAGTTTGCTCACGCGGATTTTCTTTAATGATATTATAGAAAAACTTCCGCCTTGATGAACAAAGGAAGGTTGTTGATTATGACGTGTGACATGACACCTGAAATGTTGTCTTGAGAGAAGCGCAGTGGCGCTTCCTTTGAAGAGAAAATGTTCAGAATTTTTAATCACGCAGCTATGAGGCGTCGCTGTGGAATACGTTACACTTGCAACATAATATATTGCAGCTAACCAATTTGCTGCCCCGAAGTTTCTTTAACGATATTAGAGGAAAACTTCCGCCTTGAAGAACAAAGTTAGGTTATTGATTAGTACGTGCGACATGACACCTGAAAGGTTGTCTTGAGGGAAACGCAGTGGCACTTCCTTTGAAGAGAAAATGTTCAGAATTTTAAATCACGCAGCTATGAGGCGTCGCTGTGGACTACGTTACACATACTACATAATATATTGTAACTAATCACTTTGCCGCCCAGATTTTCTTTAAAGATATTACAGGAAAACGTCCGCCTTGATGAACAAAGGAAGGTTATTGATTAAGACGTGCGACATGACACCTGAAAGGTTGTCTTGAGAGAAACGCAGTGTCGCATCCTTTGAAGACAAAATGTTCAGAATTTTAAGTCACGCAGCTATGAGGCGTCGCTGTGGAATACGTTACACATACTACATGATATATTGCATTTAACGAATTTGTTGGCCCGAATTTTCTTTAACGATATTACAGGAAAACGTCCGCCTTGATGAACAAAGGAAGGACATTGTTTAGGACGTGCGACATGGCACCTGAAAGGTTGTCTTGAGAGAAACACTGTGTCGCATCCTTTGAAGAGAAAATGTTCAGAATTTCAAATCACGCAGCTATGAGGCGTCGCTGTGCAATACGTTACACATACTACATGATCTATTGCATTTAACAAATTTGCTGGCCCGGATTTTCTTTACCGATAATAAAGGAAAACGTCCGCCTTGATAAACAAAGGGAGGTTATTGATTAAGACGTGCGACATGACACCTGAAAGGTTGTTTAGAGAGAAACGCAGTGTCGCATCCTTTGAAGACAAAATGTTCAGAATTTTAAGTCACGCAGCTATGAAGCGTCGCTGTGGAATACGTTACACATACTACATGATCTATTGCATTTAACAAATTTGCTGGCCCGGATTTTCTTTACCGATAATAAAGGAAAACGTCCGCCTTGATAAATAAAGGGAGGTTATTGATTAAGACGTGCGACATGACACCTGAAAGGTTGTTTAGAGAGAAACGCAGTGGCGCTTTCTTTGAAGAGAAAATGTTCTGAATTTAAATCACGCAGCTATGAGGCATCGCTGTGGAATACGTTACACATGCTACATAGTATATTGCATCTAACCAGTTTGCTGACCCGGATTTTCTTTAAAGATATTAGAGGAAAATTTCCGCCTTGATGAACAAAGGAAGGTTATTGATTAAGACGTGCGACATGACACCTGAAAGGTTGTTTTGAGAGAAACGCAGTGGCGCTTCCTCTGAAGAGAAAATGTTCTGAATATTTAATCACGCCGCTATGAGGCGCCGCTGTGGAATACGCTACACATGCTACATAATATATTGCATCTAACCAGTTTGCGGACCCGCATTTTCTTCAACGCTATTTGAGGAAAACTTCCGCCTTGATGAACAAAGGAAGGTTATTTATTCAGACGTGCGACATGACACCCCAAAGGTTTTCTTGTAAGAAACGCAGTGCGCTTTCTTTGAAAAGAAAATGTTCAGAATTTTAAATCACGCAGCTATGAGGCGTCGCTGTGGAATACGTTACACATGCTACATAAGATATTGCATCTAACCAATTTGCTGGTCCGGATTTTCTTCAACGCTATTTGAGGAAAACTTCCGCCTTGATGAACAAAGGAAGGTTATTTATTCAGACGTGCGACATGACACCCCAAAGGTTTTCTTGTAAGAAACGCAGTGCGCTTTCTTTGAAAAGAAAATGTTCAGAATTTTAAATCACGCAGCTATGAGGCGTCGCTGTGGAATACGTTGCACATGCTACATAACATATTGCATCTAACCAGTTTGCTGACCCGGATTTTCTTTAACGATATTAGAGGAAAACGCCCGCCCTGATGAACAAAGGAATGTTATTGATTAGGACGTGCGACATGACACCTGAAAGGTTGTCTTGAGAGAAACGCAGTGTCGCATCCTACGAAGAGAAAATGTTCAGAATTTTAAGTCACGCAGCTATGAGGCGTCGCTGTCGAATACGTTTCACATACTACATGATCTATTGCATTTAACGAATTTGCTGGCCCAGATTTTCTTTAAAGATATTAGAGGAAAACGTCCGCCTTGATGAACAAAGGAAGGTCATTGATTAGGACCTGCGACATGACACCTGAAAGGTTGTCTTGAGAGAAACGCAGTGTCGCATCCTTTGACGAAGAAATGTTCAGAATTTTAAGTCACGCAGCTATGAGGCGTCGCTGTGGAATACGTTACACATACTACATGATATATCGCATTTAACGAATTTGCTGGCCCGAATTTTCTTTAACGATATTACAGGAAAACGTCCGCCTTGATGAACAAAGGAAGTTCATTGATTAGGACGTGCGACATGACACCTGAAAGCTTGTCTTGAGAGAAACGCAATGGTGCTTCTTTTGAAGAGAAAATGTTCTGAATTTTAAATCACGCAGCTAGAACGCGTCGCTGTCCAATACGTTTCAAATACTACATGATATATTGCATTTACCGAATTTGATGGCCCGGATTTTCTTTAACGATATTAGAGGAAAACGTCCGCCTTGATGAACAAAGGAAGGTCATTGATTAGGACGTGCGACATGACACCTGAAAGGTTTTCTTGAGAGAAACGCAGTGTCGCATCTTTTGAAGACAAAATGTTCAGAATTTTAAGTCACGCAGCTATGAGGCGTCGCTGTGGAATACGTTACACATACTACATGATATATTGCATTTAACGAATTTGCTGGCCCGAATTTTCTTTAACGATATTACAGGAAAACGTCTGCCTTGATGAACAAAGGAAGGTCATTGATTAGGACGTGCGACATGACACCTCAAAGGTTGTCTTGAGAGAAATGCAATGGTGCTTCCTTTGAAGAGAAAATGTTCTGAATTTTGAATCACGCAGCTATGAGGCGTCGCTGTGAAATACGTTTTACATACTACATGATATATTGCATTTACCGAATTTGATGGCCCGGATTTTCTTTAACGATATTAGAGGAAAACGTCCGCCTTGATGAACAAAGGAAAGTTATTGATTAAGACGTGCGACATGACACCTAAAAGGTTGTCTTGAGAGAAACACAATGGCGCTTCCTTTGAAGAGAACATGTTCTGAATTTTAAATCGCGCAGCTATGAGGTGTCGCTGTGGAATACGTTGACATGCTGCCTAATATATTGCATCTAACCAATTTGCTGGCCCGGATTTTCTTTAAAGATATTAGAGGAAAAAGTCCGCCTTGATGAACAAAGGAAGGTCATTGATTAGGACGTGCGACATGACACCTGAAAGGTTGTCTTGAGAGAAACGCAGTGTCGCATCTTTTGAATACGAAATGTTCAGAATTTTAAGTCACGCAGCTAGAAGCCGTCGCTGTCGAATACGTTTCAAATACTACATGGTATATTGCATTTAACGAATTTGCTGGCCCGGATTTTCTTTAAAGATATTAGAGGAAAACTTCCGCCTTGATGAACAAAGGAAGGTTTTTGATTAAGACGTGCGACATGACAAATAAAAGGTTGTCTTGAGAGAAACGCAGTTTCGCTTCCTTTGAAGAGAAAATGTTCAGAATTTCGAATCACGCAGCTATGAGGCGTCGCTGTGGAATAGGTTTCAAATACTACATGATCTATTGCATTAAACAAATTTGCTGGCCCGGATTTTCTTTAACGATAATAAAGGAAAACGTCCGCCTTGATGAACAAAGGGAGGTTATTGATTAAGACGTGCGACATGACACCTGAAAGGTTGTCTTGAGAGAAACGCAGTGGCGCTTCCTTTGAAGAGCAAATGTTCTGAATTTTAAATGTCGCAGCTATAAGGCGTCGCTGTTGAATACGTTACACATGCTACATAATATAGGCATCTAAACAGTTTGCTGAGCCGGATTTTTTTTAACGATATTAGAGGTAAACTTCCGCCTTGATGAACAAAGGAAGGTTATTAAGACGTGTGGCATGACTCATGAAAGGTTGTCTTGAGAGAAAAGCAGTGACGCTTCCTTTGAAGAGAAAATGTTCAGAATTTTAAATCGCGCAGCTATGAGGCGTCGCTATGGAATACGTTTCACATGCTACATGACCTATTGCATTTACCGAATTTGCTTGCCCGGATTTTCTTTAATTATATTAGAGGACAACTTCCACCTTGATGAACAAAGGAAGGTTATTGATTGAGACGTGCGACATCAAACCTGAAAGGTTGTCTTGAGAGAAACGCAGTGGCGCTTAACTTGAAGAGGAAATGTTCTGAATTTTAAATCACAGAACTATGAAGCGTCGCTGTGGAATACGTTGACATGCAGCCTAATATATTGCATCGAACCAATTTGCTGGCCCGGATTTTCTTTAACGATATTAGAGGAAAACTTCCGCCTTGTTGAACAAAGGAAGGTTATTGATTAAGACGTGCGACATCACACCTGAAAGGTTGTCTTGAGAGAAACGCAGTGTCGCTTCATTTGAAGACAAAATGTTCAGAATTTTATATCACGCAGCTTTGAGGCGTCGCTGTCGAATACGTTTCACATACTACATGATCTATTGCATTTAACGAATTTGCAGGCCCAGATTTTCTTTTACGATATTAGAGGAAAACGTCCGCCTTGATGAACAAAGGAAGGTCATTAATTAAGACGTGCGACATCACACCTGAAAGGTCGTCTTGAGAGAAGCGCAGTGTGGCATCCTTTGAACACAAAATGTTCAGAATTTTGAATCACGCAGCTATGAGGCGTCGCTGTGGAATACGTTTCAAATACTACAGGATCTATTGCATTTAACAAATTTGCTGGGCCGGATTTTCTTTAACTATATTACAGGAAAACGTCCGCCTTGATGAACAAAGGGAGGTTATTGATTAAGACGTGAGACATGACACCTGAAAGGTTGTCTTGAGAGAAACGCAATGGCGCTTCCTTTGAAGAGAAAATGTTCTGAATTTTGAATCACGCAGCTATGAGGCGTCGCTGTCGAATACGTTTCACATACTACATGATATATTGCATTTACCGAATTTGCTGGCCCGGATGTTCTTTAACGATATTAGAGGAAAACGTCCGCCTTGATGAACAAAGGAAGGTCATTGATTAAGACGTGCGACATCACACCTGAAAGGTCGTCTTGAGAGAAGCGCAGTGTGGCATCCTTTGAACACAAAATGTTCAGAATTTTGAATCACGCAGCTATGAGGCGTCGCTGTCGAATACGTTTCACATATTACATGATATATTGCATTTAACGAATTTGCTGGCCCGGATTTTCTTTAACTATATTACAGGAAAACGTCCGCCTTGATGAACAAAGGAAGGTTATTGATTAAGACGTGCGACATCACACCTGAAAGGTTGTCTTGAGAGAAACGCAGTGTCGCATCCTTTGCAGACAAAATGTTCAGAATTTTGAATCACGCAGCTATTAGGCGTCGCTGTCGAATACATTTCACATACTACATGATATATTGCATTTAACGAATTTGCTGGCCCGGATTTTCTTTGACGATATTAGAGGAAAACGTCCGCCTTGTTGAACAAAGTAAGGTTATTGATTAAGACGGGCGACATCACACCTGAAAGGTTGTCTTTAGAGAAACGCAGTGTCGCTTCCTTTGAAGACAAAATGTTCAGAATTTTAAATCACGCAGCTATGAGGCGTCGCTGTGGAATACGTTTCAAATACTACATGATCTATTGCATTTAACAAATTTGCAGGCCCGGATTTTCTTTAACTATATTACAGGAAAACGTCCGCCTTGATGAACAAAGGGAGGTTATTGATTAAGACGTGCGACATGACACCTGCAAGGTTGTCTTGAGAGAAACGCAATGGCGCTTCCTTTGAAGAGAAAATGTTCAGAATTTTGAATCACGCAGCTTTGAGGCGTCGCTGTCGAATACGTTTCACATACTACATGATCTATTGCATTTAACGAATTTGCTGGCCCAGATTTTCTTTAACGATAATAAAGGAAAACGTCCGCCTTGATGAACAAAGGAAGGTCATTGATTAAGACGTGCGACATCACACCTGAAAGGTTGTCTTGAGAGAAACGCAGTGTGGCATCCTTTGAACACAAAATGTTCAGAATTTTGAATCACGCAGCTATGAGGCGTCGCTGTGGAATACGTTTCAAATACTACATGATCTATTGCATTTAACAAATTTGCTTGCCCGGATTTTCTTTAACGATATTAGAGGAAAACGTCCGCCTTGTTGAACAAAGGAAGGTTATTGATTAAGACATGCGACATCACACCTGAAAGGTTGTCTTGAGAGAAACGCAGTGTCGCATCCTTTGAAGACAAAATGTTCAGAATTTTGAATCACGCAGCTATGAGGCGTCGCTGTCGAATACGTTTCACATACTACATGATATATTGCATTTACCGAATTTGCTGGCCCGGATGTTCTTTAAAGAAATTAGAGGAAAACGTCCGCCTTGATGAACTAAGGAAGGTCATTGATTAAGACGTGCGACATCACACCTGAAAGGTTGTCTTGAGAGAAACGCAGTGTGGCATCCTTTGAACACAAAATGTTCAGAATTTTGAATCACGCAGCTATGAGGTGTCGCTGTGGAATACGTTTCAAATACTACATGATCTATTGCATTTAACAAATTTGCTGGCCCGGATTTTCTTTAACTATATTACAGGAAAACGTCCGCCTTGATGAACAAAGGAAGGTTATTGATTAAGACGTGCGACATGACACCTGAAAGGTTGTCTTGAGAGAAACGCAAAGGCGCTTCCTTTGAGGACAAAATGTTCAGAATTTTGAATCACGCAGCTATGAGGCGTCGCTGTCGAATACGTTTCACATACTACATGATATATTGCATTTACCGAATTTGCTGGCGCGGATGTTCTTTAACGATATTAGAGGAAAACGTCCGCCTTGATGAACTAAGGGAGGTTATTGATAAAGACGTGCGACATGACACCTGAAAGGTTGTCTTGAGAGAAACGCAGTTTCGCTTCCTTTGAGGAGAAAATGTTCAGAATTTTGGATCACGCAGCTAAGAGGCGTCGCTGTGGAATACGTTTCACATACTACATGATATATTGCATTTTACGAATTTGCTGGCCCGGATTTTCTTCAACGATATTAGAGGAAAACGTCCGCCTTGAAGAACAAAGGAAGGTTAATGATTAAGACGTGCGACATGACACCTGAAAGGGTGTCTTGAGAGAAACGCAATGGCGCTTCCTTTGAAAAGAAAATGTTCTGAATTTTAAATCGCGCAGCTATGAGGTGTCGCTGTGGAATACGTTGAAATGCTGCCTAATATATTGCATCTAACCAATTTGCTGGCCCGGATTTTCTTTAACCATATTAGAGGAAAACTTCCGCCTTGTTGAACAGAGGAAGGTCATTGATTAAGACGTGCGACATGACACCTGAAAGGTTGTCTTGAGAGAAACGCAGTGGCGCTTCCATTGAAGAGAAAATGTTCAGAATTTCAAATCACGCAGCTATGTGGCGTCGCTGTGGAATACGTTACACATGCTACATAATATATTGCATCTAACCAGTTTCCTGACCCGGAATTTCTTTTCGGATATTACAGGAAAATTTCCGCCTTGATGACCAAAGAATGTTATTGATTAAGACGTGCGACATCGCAACTGAAAGGTTGTCTTGAGAGAAACGCAGTTTCGCTTCCTTTGAAGAGAAAATGTTCAGAATTTTAAATCACGCAGCTATGAGGCGTCGCTGTGGAATACATTTCAAATACTACATGATCTATTGCATTTAACGAATTCGCTGGCCCGGATTTTCTTTAACAATATTAGAGGAAAACGTCCGCCTTGATGAACAAAGGGATGTTATTGATTAAGACGTGCGACATGGCACCTGCAAGCTTGTCTTGAAAGAAACGCAATGGCGCTTCCTTTGAAGAGAAAATGTTCAGAATTTTGAATCACGCAGCTTTGAGGCGTCGCTGTCGAATACGTTTCACATACTACATGATATATTGCATTTAACGAATTTGCTGGCCCGGATTTTCTTTAACGATATTAGAGGAAAACGTCCGCCTTGATGAACAAAGGAAGGTCATTGATTAAGACGTGCGACATCACACCTGAAAGGTCGTCTTGAGAGAAGCGCAGTGTGGCATCCTTTGAACACAAAATGTTCAGAATTTTGAATCACGCAGCTATGAGGCGTCGCTGTGGAATACGTTTCAAATACTACATGATCTATTGCATTTTAGAAATTTGCTCGCCCGGATTTTCTTTACCTATATTACAGGAAAACGTCCGCCTTGATGAACAAAGGAAGGTTATTGATTAAGACGTGCGACATCACACTTGAAAGGTTGTCTTGAGAGAAACGCAGTGTGGCATCCTTTGAAGACAAAATGTTCAGAATTTTAAATCACGCAGCTATGAGGCGTCGCTGTGGAATACGTTTCAAATACTACATGATCTATTGCATTTAACAAATTTGCTGGGCCGGATTTTCTTTAACTATATTACAGGAAAACGTCCGCCTTGATGAACAAAGGGAGGTTATTGATTAAGACGTGAGACATGACACCTGAAAGGTTGTCTTGAGAGAAACGCAATGGCGCATCCTTTGAAGACAAAATGTTCAGAATTTTGAATCACGCAGCTATGAGGCGTCGCTGTCGAATACGTTTCACATACTACATGATATATTGCATTTACCGAATTTGCTGGCCCGGATGTTCTTTAACGATATTAGAGGAAAACGTCCGCCTTGATGAACTAAGGAAGGTCATTGATTAAGACGTGCGACATCACACCTGAAAGGTTGTCTTGAGAGAAACGCAGTGTCGCATCCTTTGCAGACAAAATGTTCAGAATTTTGAATCACGCAGCTATTAGGCGTCGCTGTCGAATACATTTCACATACTACATGATATATTGCATTTAACGAATTTGCTGGCCCGGATTTTCTTTGACGATATTAGAGGAAAACGTCCGCCTTGTTGAACAAAGTAAGGTTATTGATTAAGACGGGCGACATCACACCTGAAAGGTTGTCTTTAGAGAAACGCAGTGTCGCTTCCTTTGAAGACAAAATGTTCAGAATTTTAAATCACGCAGCTATGAGGCGTCGCTGTGGAATACGTTTCAAATACTACATGATCTATTGCATTTAACAAATTTGCAGGCCCGGATTTTCTTTAACTATATTACAGGAAAACGTCCGCCTTGATGAACAAAGGGAGGTTATTGATTAAGACGTGCGACATGACACCTGCAAGGTTGTCTTGAGAGAAACGCAATGGCGCTTCCTTTGAAGAGAAAATGTTCAGAATTTTGAATCACGCAGCTTTGAGGCGTCGCTGTCGAATACGTTTCACATACTACATGATCTATTGCATTTAACGAATTTGCTGGCCCAGATTTTCTTTAACGATAATAAAGGAAAACGTCCGCCTTGATGAACAAAGGAAGGTCATTGATTAAGACGTGCGACATCACACCTGAAAGGTTGTCTTGAGAGAAACGCAGTGTGGCATCCTTTGAACACAAAATGTTCAGAATTTTGAATCACGCAGCTATGAGGCGTCGCTGTGGAATACGTTTCAAATACTACATGATCTATTGCATTTAACAAATTTGCTTGCCCGGATTTTCTTTAACGATATTAGAGGAAAACGTCCGCCTTGTTGAACAAAGGAAGGTTATTGATTAAGACATGCGACATCACACCTGAAAGGTTGTCTTGAGAGAAACGCAGTGTCGCATCCTTTGAAGACAAAATGTTCAGAATTTTGAATCACGCAGCTATGAGGCGTCGCTGTCGAATACGTTTCACATACTACATGATATATTGCATTTACCGAATTTGCTGGCCCGGATGTTCTTTAAAGAAATTAGAGGAAAACGTCCGCCTTGATGAACTAAGGAAGGTCATTGATTAAGACGTGCGACATCACACCTGAAAGGTTGTCTTGAGAGAAACGCAGTGTGGCATCCTTTGAACACAAAATGTTCAGAATTTTGAATCACGCAGCTATGAGGTGTCGCTGTGGAATACGTTTCAAATACTACATGATCTATTGCATTTAACAAATTTGCTGGCCCGGATTTTCTTTAACTATATTACAGGAAAACGTCCGCCTTGATGAACAAAGGAAGGTTATTGATTAAGACGTGCGACATGACACCTGAAAGGTTGTCTTGAGAGAAACGCAAAGGCGCTTCCTTTGAAGACAAAATGTTCAGAATTTTGAATCACGCAGCTATGAGGCGTCGCTGTCGAATACGTTTCACATACTACATGATATATTGCATTTACCGAATTTGCTGGCGCGGATGTTCTTTAACGATATTAGAGGAAAACGTCCGCCTTGATGAACTAAGGGAGGTTATTGATAAAGACGTGCGACATGACACCTGAAAGGTTGTCTTGAGAGAAACGCAGTTTCGCTTCCTTTGAGGAGAAAATGTTCAGAATTTTGGATCACGCAGCTAAGAGGCGTCGCTGTGGAATACGTCTCACATACTACATGATATATTGCATTTTACGAATTTGCTGGCCCGGATTTTCTTCAACGATATTAGAGGAAAACGTCCGCCTTGAAGAACAAAGGAAGGTTAATGATTAAGACGTGCGACATGACACCTGAAAGGGTGTCTTGAGAGAAACGCAATGGCGCTTCCTTTGAAAAGAAAATGTTCTGAATTTTAAATCGCGCAGCTATGAGGTGTCGCTGTGGAATACGTTGAAATGCTGCCTAATATATTGCATCTAACCAATTTGCTGGCCCGGATTTTCTTTAACCATATTAGAGGAAAACTTCCGCCTTGTTGAACAGAGGAAGGTCATTGATTAAGACGTGCGACATGACACCTGAAAGGTTGTCTTGAGAGAAACGCAGTGGCGCTTCCATTGAAGAGAAAATGTTCAGAATTTCAAATCACGCAGCTATGTGGCGTCGCTGTGGAATACGTTACACATGCTACATAATATATTGCATCTAACCAGTTTCCTGACCCGGAATTTCTTTTCGGATATTACAGGAAAATTTCCGCCTTGATGACCAAAGAATGTTATTGATTAAGACGTGCGACATCGCAACTGAAAGGTTGTCTTGAGAGAAACGCAGTTTCGCTTCCTTTGAAGAGAAAATGTTCAGAATTTTAAATCACGCAGCTATGAGGCGTCGCTGTGGAATACATTTCAAATACTACATGATCTATTGCATTTAACGAATTCGCTGGCCCGGATTTTCTTTAACAATATTAGAGGAAAACGTCCGCCTTGATGAACAAAGGGATGTTATTGATTAAGACGTGCGACATGGCACCTGCAAGCTTGTCTTGAAAGAAACGCAATGGCGCTTCCTTTGAAGAGAAAATGTTCAGAATTTTGAATCACGCAGCTTTGAGGCGTCGCTGTCGAATACGTTTCACATACTACATGATATATTGCATTTAACGAATTTGCTGGCCCGGATTTTCTTTAACGATATTAGAGGAAAACGTCCGCCTTGATGAACAAAGGAAGGTCATTGATTAAGACGTGCGACATCACACCTGAAAGGTCGTCTTGAGAGAAGCGCAGTGTGGCATCCTTTGAACACAAAATGTTCAGAATTTTGAATCACGCAGCTATGAGGCGTCGCTGTGGAATACGTTTCAAATACTACATGATCTATTGCATTTTAGAAATTTGCTCGCCCGGATTTTCTTTACCTATATTACAGGAAAACGTCCGCCTTGATGAACAAAGGAAGGTTATTGATTAAGACGTGCGACATCACACTTGAAAGGTTGTCTTGAGAGAAACGCAGTGTGGCATCCTTTGAAGACAAAATGTTCAGAATTTTAAATCACGCAGCTATGAGGCGTCGCTGTGGAATACGTTTCAAATACTACATGATCTATTGCATTTAACAAATTTGCTGGGCCGGATTTTCTTTAACTATATTACAGGAAAACGTCCGCCTTGATGAACAAAGGGAGGTTATTGATTAAGACGTGAGACATGACACCTGAAAGGTTGTCTTGAGAGAAACGCAATGGCGCTTCCTTTGAAGAGAAAATGTTCTGAATTTTGAATCACGCAGCTATGAGGCGTCGCTGTCGAATACGTTTCACATAGTACATGATATATTGCATTTAACGAATTTGCTGGCCCGGATTTTCTTTAACGATATTAGAGGAAAACGTCCGCCTTGTTGAACAAAGGAAGGTTATTGATTAAGACGTGCGACATGACACCTGCAAGGTTGTCTTAAGAGAAACGCAATGGCGCTTCCTTTGAAGAGAAAATGTTCAGAATTTTGAATCACGCAGCTATGAGGCGTCGCTGTGGAATACGTTTCACATACTACATTATATATTGCATTTACCGAATTTGCTGGCCCGGATGTTCTTTAAAGATATTAGAGGAAAACGTCCGCCTTGATGAACTAAGGAAGGTCATTGATTAAGACGTGCGACATCACACCTGAAAGGTTGTCTTGAGAGAAACGCAGTGTGGCATCCTTTGAACACAAAATGTTCAGAATTTTGAATCACGCAGCTATGAGGTGTCGCTGTGGAATACGTTTCAAATACTACATGATCTATTGCATTTAACAAATTTGCTGGCCCGGATTTTCTTTAACTATATTACAGGAAAACGTCCGCCTTGATGAACAAAGGAAGGTTATTGATGAAGACGTGCGACATGACACCTGAAAGGTTGTCTTGAGAGAAACGCAACGGCGCTTCCTTTGAAGTGAAAATGTTTAGAATTTTAAATCACGCAGCTATGAGGCGTCGCTGTGGAATACGTTTCACATACTACATGAAATATTGCATTTAACGAATTTGCTTGCCCGGATTCTCTTTCGCGATATTAGAGGAAATCTTCCGCCTTGATGAACAAAGGAAGGTTATTGATTAGGTCGTGCGACATGACACCTGAAAGGTTGTCTTGAAAGAAACGCAGTTTCGCTTCCTTTGAAGAGAAAATGTTCAGAATTTTCGATCACGCCGCTATGAGGTGTCGCTGTGGAATACGTTGAAATGCTGCCTAATATATTGCATCTAACCAATTTGCTGGCCCGGATTTTCTTTAACCATATTAGAGGAAAACTTCCGCCTTGTTGAACAGAGGAAGGTCATTGATTAAGACGTACACATGACACCCGAAAGGTTGTCTTGTAACAAACGCAACGGCGATTCCTTTGAAGAGAAAATGTTTTTAATTATAAATCACGCAGCTATGAGGTGTCGCTGTGGAATACGTTTCACATACTACATGATATATTGCATTTACTGAATTTGCTGGCCCGGATTTTCTTTAACGATATTACAGGAAAACGTCCGCCTTGATGAACAAAGGAAGGTTATTGATTAAGACGTGTGACATGACACCTGAAAGGTTGTCTTGAGAGAAACGCAGTGTAGCATCCTTTGAAGAGGAAATGATCAGAATTTTAAATCACGCACCTATGAGGCGTTGCTGTGGAATACGTTTCACATACTACATGATATATTGCATTTACCGATTTTGCTGGCCCCGATTTTCTTTCACGATATTAGACGAAAACGTCCGCCTTGATGAACAAGGAAGGTTATTGATTAAGACGTACGACATCACACCTGAAAGGTTGTCTTGAGAGAAACGCAGTGTCGCATCCTTTGAAGAGAAAATGTTCAGAATTTTAAATCACGCAGCTATGAGGTGTCGCTGTGGAATACGTTACACATGCTGCCTAATATATTGCATCTAACCAATTTGCTGGCCCCGATTTTCTTTAACGATATTATTGGAAAACGTCCAACTTGATGAACAAAGGAAGGTTATTCATTAGGACGTGCGACATGACACCTGAAAGGTTGTCTTGAGAGAAACGCAGTGTATCATCCTTTGAAGAGAAAATGTTCAGAATTTTAAATCACGCACCTATGAGGTGTAGCTGTGGAATACGTTACACATGCTGCCTAATATATTGCATCTAACCAATTTGCTGGCCCGGATTTTCTTTACCGATATTACAGGAAAACTTCCGCTTTAATGAACAAAGGAAGGTTATTGATTAAGACGTGTGACGTCACACCTGAAAGGTTGTCTTGAGAGAAACGCAGTTTCGCTTCCTTTCAAGAGAAAATGTTCAGAATTTTGAATCACGCAGCTATGAGGTGTCGCTGTGGAATACGTTACACATGCTGCCTAATATATTGCATCTAACCAATTTGCTGGCCCGGATTTTCTTTGACGATATTAGAGGAAAACGTCCGCCTTGATGAACAAAGGAAGGTTATTGATTAAGACGTACGACATGACACCTGAAAGGTTGTCTTGAGAGAAACGCAGTGTCGCATCCTTTGAAGAGAAAATGTTCAGAATTTTAAATCACGCAGCTATGAGGTGTAGCTGTGGAATACGTTACACATGCTGCCTAATATATTGCATCTAACCAATTTGCTGGCCCGGATTTTCTTTACCGATATTACAGGAAAACTTCCGCCTTAATGAACAAAGGAAGGTTATTGATTAAGACGTGTGACGTCACACCTGAAAGGTTGTCTTGAGAGAAACGCAGTTTCGCTTCCTTTCAAGAGAAAATGTTCAGAATTTTGAATCACGCAGCTATGAGGTGTCGCTGTGGAATACGTTACACATGCTGCCTAATATATTGCATCTAACCAATTTGCTGGCCCCGATTTTCTTTAACGATATTATAGGAAAACGTCCGCCTTGATGAACAAACGAAGGTTATTGATTAAGACGTGCGACATGACACCTGAAAGGTTGTCTTGAGAGAAACGCAGTGTAGCATCCTTTGAAGAGAAAATGTTCAGAGTTTGAAATCACGCAGCTATGACGCGTCGCTGTGGAATACGTTTCACATACTACATAATCTATTGCATTTAACGAATTTACTGGCCCGGATTTTCTTTAAAGATATTAGAGGAAAACGTACGCCTTGATGAACAAAGGAAGGTTATTGATTAAGACGTGCGACATTACACCTGAAAGGTTGTCTTAGGATAAACGCAATGGCGCTTCCTTTGAAGAGAAAATGTTCTGAATTTTAAATCACGCAGCTATGAGGCGTCGTTGTGGAATACGTTACACATACTACATATTATATTGCATTTAACGAATTTGCTGGACCGGTTTTTCGTTAACGATAATAAAGGAAATCTTCCGCCTTGATTAACAAAGGAAGGTTATAGATTAAGACGTGCGACATCACACCTGAAAGGTTGTCTTGAGAGAAGCGCAGTTTCGCTTCCTTTGAAGAGAAAATGTTCAGAATTTTAAATCACTCAGCTATGACGCGTCGCTGTGGAATACGTTTCACGTACTACATGATCTATTGCATTTAACGAATTTGCTGGCCCGGATTTTCTTGAACGATATTAGAGGAAAACGTCCGCCTTGATGAACAAAGGAAGGTTATTGATTAAGACGGGCGACATGACACCTGAAATGTTGTCTTAGGATAAACGCAATGGCGCTTCCTTTGAAGATAAAATGTTCTGAATTTTAAATCACGCAGCTATGAGGCGTCGTTGTGGAATACGTTACACATGCAACATAATATTTTGCATCTAACCAATTTGCTGCCCCGAAGTTTCTTTAAGGATATTGGAGAAAAACGTTCACCTTGAAGAACAAAGGAAGGTGATTGATTAAGCCGTGCGACATGACACCTGAAAGGTTGTTTTGAGAGAAACGCAGTGGCGCTTCCTTTGAAGAGAAAATGTTCTAAATTTTGAATCACGCAGCTATGAGGGGTTGCTGTGGAATACGTTACACATGCTACATAATATATTGCATCTAACCAGTTTGCTGACCCGGATTTTCTTTAGTGATATTAGAGGAACATTTCCGCCATGATGAACAAAGGAAGGTTATTGATTAAGACATGCGACATGTCACCTGAAAGGCTATCTTGAGAGAAACGCAGTGTAGCATTCTTTGAAGAGAAAATGTTCAGAATTTTAAGTCATGCAACTATGAGGCGTCGCTGTGGATTACGTTTCACATACTACATGATATATTGCATTTAACGAATTTGCTGGCCCGGATTTTCTTTAACGATATTATAGGAAAACGTCCGCCTTAATGAACAAAGGAAGGTTATTGACTAAGACGTGCGACATGACACCTGAAAGGTTGTGTTGAGAGAAGCGGTGTGTCGCATCCTTTGAAGAGAAAATGTTCAGAGTTTTAAATCACGCAGCTATGAGGCGTCGCTGTGGAATACGTTACACATACTACATATTATATTGCATTTACCGAATTTGCTGGCCCGGATTTTCTTTAAGGTATTATTGGAAAACGTCCGCCTTGATGAACAAAGGAAGGTTATTGATTAAGACGTGCGACATGACACCTGAAAGGTTGTCATGAGAGAAACGCAGTGTAGCATCCTTTGAAGAGTAAATGTTCAGAATTTTAAATCACGCAGCTATGAGGCGTCGCTGTGGAATACGTTTCACATACTACATGATATATTGCATTTAACGAATTTGCTGGCCCGGATTTTCTTTAACGATATTAGAGAAAACGTCCGCCTTGATGAACAAAGGAAGGTTATTGATTGAAACGGGCGACATGACACCTGAAAGGTTGTCTTAGGATAAACGCAATGGCGCTTCCTTTGAAGAGAAAATGTTCTGAATTTTAAATCACGCAGCTATGAGGCGTCGTTGTGGAATACGTTACACATATTACATAATATATTGCATTCAACCAATTTGTTGGCCCTAAGTTTCTTTAACGATATTAGAGGAAAACTTCCGTCTTGATGAACAAAGGAAGGTTATTGATTGAGACGTGCGACATCAAACCTGGAAGGTTGTCTTGAGAGAAACGCAGTGTCGCATCCTTTGAAGAGAAAATGTTCAGAATTTTAAATCACGCACCTAAGAGGCGTTGCTGTGGAATACCTTTCACATACTACATGATATATTACATTTACCGAATTTGCTGGCCCCGATTTTCTTTAACGATATTATAGGAAAACGTCCGCCTTGATGAACAAAGGAAGGTTATTGATTAAGACGTGCGTCATGACACCTGAAAGGTTGTCTTGGGAGAAGCGCAGTGTCGCATCCTTTGAAGAGGAAATGTTCAGAATTTTAAATCGCGCAGCTATGAGGCGTCGCTGTGGAATACGTTTCACATACTACATGATATAATGCATTTAACGAATTTGCGGGCCCGGATTTTCTTTAACAATATTATAGGAAAACGTCCGCCTTGATGAACAAAGGAAGGTTATTGATTAAGACGTGCGAAATGGCACCTGAAAGGTTGTCTTGAGAGAAGCGCAGTGTCGCATCCTTTGAAGAGAAAATGTTCAGAATTTTAAATCACGCACCTATGAGGCGTTGCTGTGGAATACGTTTCACATACTACATGATATATTGCATTTACCGAATTTGCTGGCCCCGATTTTCGTTAACGATAATAAAGGAAATCTTCCGCCTTGATTAACAAAGGAAGGTTAATGATTAAGACGTGCGACATCACACCTGAAAGGTTGTCTTGAGAGAAGCGCAGTTTCGCTTCCTTTGAAGAGAAAATGTTGAGAATTTTAAATCACTCAGCTATGACGCGTCGCTGTGGAATACGTTTCACGTACTACATGATCTATTGCATTTAACGAATTTGCTGGCCTGTATTTTCTTTAAGGATATTATAGGAAAACATCCGCGTTGATGAACAAAGGAAGGTTATTGATTAAGAAGTGGGACATGACACCTGAAAGGTTGTCTTGAGAGAAACGCAGTGTAGCATCCTTTGAAGAGAAAATGTTCAGAGTTTTAAATCACGCAGCTATGAGGCGTCGCTGTGGAATACGTTACATATACTACATATTATATTGCATTTAACGAATTTGCTGGACCGGTTTTACGTTAACGATTATAAAGGAAATCTTCCGCCTTGATTAACAAAGGAAGGTTATTGATTAAGACGTGCGACATCACACCTGAAAGGTTGTCTTGAGAGAAGCGCAGTTTCGCTTCCTTTGAAGAGAAAATGTTCAGAATTTTAAATCACTCAGCTATGACGCGTCGCTGTGGAATACTTTTCACGCACTACATGATCTATTGCATTTAACGAATTTGCTGGCCCGGATTTTCTTGAACGATATTAGAGGAAAACGTCCGCCTTGATGAACAAAGGAAGGTTATTGATTAAGACGGGCGACATGACACCTGAAAGGTTGTCTTAGGATAAACGCAATGGCGCTTCCTTTGAAGATAAAATGTTCTGAATTTTAAATCACGCAGCCATGAGGCGTCGTTGTGGAATACGTTACACATGCAACATAATATTTTGCATCTAACCAATTTGCTGCCCCGAAGTTTCTTTAAGGATATTGGAGAAAAACGTTCACCTTGAAGAACAAAGGAAGGTGATTGATTAAGACGTGCGACATGACACCTGAAAGGTTGTCTTGAGAGAAACGCAGTGGCGCTTCCTTTGAAGAGAAAATGTTCTAAATATTGAATCACGCAGCTATGAGGGGTTGCTGTGGAATACGTTACACATGCTACTTAATATATTGCATCTAACCAGTTTGCTGACCCGGATTTTCTTTAGTGATATTAGAGGAACATTTCCGCCATGATGAACAAAGGAAGGTTATTGATTAAGACATGCGACATGTCACCTGAAAGGCTATCTTGAGAGAAACGCAGTGTCGCATCCTTTGAAGAGATAATGTTCAGAATTTTAAATCACGCAGCTATGAGGCGTCGCTGTGGAATACGTTTCACATACTACAAGATATATTGCATTTACCGAATTTGCTGGCCCGGATTTTCTTTACCGATATTATAGGAAAACGTCCGCCTTGATGAACAAAGGAAGGTTATTGATTAAGACGGGCGACATGACACCTGAAAGGTTGTCTTAGGATAAACGCAATGGCGCTTCCTTTGAAGATAAAATGTTCTGAATTTTAAATCACGCAGCTTTGAGGCATCGTTGTGGAATACGTTACACATGCAACATAATATTTTGCATCTAACCAATTTGCTGCCCCGAAGTTTCTTTAAGGATATTGGAGAAAAACGTTCACCTTGAAGAACAAAGGAAGGTGATTGATTAAGACGTGCGACATGACACCTGAAAGGTTGTCTTGAGAGAAACGCAGTGGCGCTTCCTTTGAAGAGAAAATGTTCTAAATTTTGAATCACGCAGCTATGAGGGGTTGCTGTGGAATACGTTACACATGCTACATAATATATTGCATCTAACCAGTTTGCTGACCCGGATTTTCTTTAGTGATATTAGAGGAACATTTCCGCCATGATGAACAAAGGAAGGTTATTGATTAAGACATGCGACATGTCACCTGAAAGGCTATCTTGAGAGAAACGCACTGTCGCATCCTTTGAAGAGAAAATGTTCACAATTTTAACTCACGCAGCTATGAGGCGTCGCTGTGGAATACGTTTAACATACTACAAGATATATTGCATTTACCGAATTTGCTGGCCCGGATTTTCTTTACCGATATTATAGGAAAACGTCCGCCTTGATGAACAAAGGAAGGTTATTGATTAAGACGTGCGACATGACACCTGAAAGGTTGTCTTGAGAGAAACGCAGTGTAGCATCCTTTGAAGAGAAAATGTTCAGAATTTTAAATCACGCAGCTATGAGGCGTCGTTGTGGAATACGTTACACATACTACATATTATATTGCATTTACCGAATTTGCTGGCCCGGATTTTCTTTAAGGTATTATAGGAAAACGTCCGCCTTGATGAACAAAGGAAGGTTATTGATTAAGACGTGCGACATGACACCTGAAAGGTTGTCATGAGAGAAACGCAGTGTAGCATCCTTTGAAGAGTAAATGTTCAGAATTTTAAATCACGCAGCTATGAGGCGTCGCTGTGGAATACGTTTCACATACTACATGATATATTGCATTTAACGAATTTGCTGGCCCGGATTTTCTTTAACGATATTAGAGAAAACGTCCGCCTTGATGAACAAAGGAAGGTTATTGATTGAAACGGGCGACATGACACCTGAAAGGTTGTCTTAGGATAAACGCAATGGCGCTTCCTTTGAAGAGAAAATGTTGTGAATTTTAAATCACGCAGCTATGAGGCGTCGTTGTGGAATACGTTACACATATTACATAATATATTGCATTCAATCAATTTGTTGGCCCTAAGTTTCTTTAACGATATTAGAGGAAAACTTCCGTCTTGATGAACAAAGGAAGGTTATTGATTAAGACGTGCGACATCAAACCTGGAAGGTTCTCTTGAGAGAAACGCAGTGTCGCATCCTTTGAAGAGAAAATGTTCAGAATTTTAAATCACGCACCTATGAGGCGTTGCTGTGGAATACGTTTCACATACTACATGATATATTACATTTACCGAATTTGCTGGCCCCGATTTTCTTTAACGATATTACAGGAAAACTTCCGCCTTGATGAACAAAGAAAGGTTATAGATTAAGACGTGCGACATCACACCTGGAAGATTGTCTTGAGAGAAACGCAGTGTCGCATCCTTTGAAGAGAAAATGTTCAGAATTTTGAATCACGCATCTATGAGGTGTCGCTGTGGAATACGTTTCACATACTACATGATATATTGCATTTAACAAATTTGCTGGCACGGATTTTCTTTAACGATATTATAGGAAAACGTCCGCCTTGATGAACAAAGGAAGGTTATTGATTAAGACGTGCGTCATGACACCTGAAAGGTTGTCTTGGGAGAAGCGCAGTGTCGCATCCTTTGAAGAGGAAATGTTCAGAATTTTAAATCGCGCAGCTATGAGGCGTCGCTGTGGAATACGTTTCATATACTACATGATATAATGCATTTAACGAATTTGCGGGCCCGGATTTTCTTTAACAATATTATAGGAAAACGTCCGCCTTGATGAAGAAAGGAAGGTTATTGATTTAGACGTGCGAAATGGCACCTGAAAGGTTGTCTTGAGAGAAGCGCAGTGTCGCATCCTTTGAAGAGAAAATGTTCAGAATTTTAAATCACGCACCTATGAGGCGTTGCTGTGGAATACGTTTCACATACTACATGATATATTGCATTTACCGAATTTGCTGGCCCCAATTTTCTTTAACGATATTAGAGGAAAACTTCCGTCTTGATGAACAAAGGAAGGTTATTGATTAAGACGTGCGACATCAAACCTGGAAGGTTGTCTTGAGAGAAACGCAGTGTCGCATCCTTTGAAGAGAAAATGTTCAGAATTTTAAATCACTCAGCTATGACGCGTCGCTGTGGAATACGTTTCACGTACTACATGATCTATTGTATTTAACGAATTTGCTGGCCTGTATTTTCTTTAAGGATATTATAGGAAAACATCCGCGTTGATGAACAAAGGAAGGTTATTGATTAAGAAGTGGGACATGACACCTGAAAGGTTGTCTTGAGAGAAACGCAGTGTAGCATCCTTTGAAGAGAAAATGTTCAGAGTTTTAAATCACGCAGCTATGAGGCGTCGCTGTGGAATACGTTACACATACTACATATTATATTGCATTTAACGAATTTGCTGGACCGGTTTTTCGTTAACGATAATAAAGGAAATCTTCCGCCTTGATTAACAAAGGAAGGTTAATGATTAAGACGTGCGACATCACACCTGAAAGGTTGTCTTGAGAGAAGCGCAGTTTCGCTTCCTTTGAAGAGAAAATGTTCAGAATTTTAAATCACTCAGCTATGACGCGTCGCTGTGGAATACGTTTCACGTACTACATGATCTATTGCATTTAACGAATTTGCTGGCCCGGATTTTCTTTAACAATATTATAGGAAAACGTCCGCCTTGATGAACAAAGGAAGGTTATTGATTAAGACGTGCGAAATGGCACCTGAAAGGTTGTCTTGAGAGAAGCGCAGTGTCGCATCCTTTGAAGAGAAAATGTTCAGAATTTTAAATCACGCACCTATGAGGCGTTGCTGTGGAATACGTTTCACATACTACATGATATATTGCATTTGCCGAATTTGCTGGCCCCGATTTTCTTTAACGATAATAAAGGAAATCTTCCGCCTTGATTAACAAAGGAAGGTTAATGATTAAGACGTGCGACATCACACCTGAAAGGTTGTCTTGAGAGAAGCGCAGTTTCGCTTCCTTTGAAGAGAAAATGTTCAGAATTTTAAATCACTCAGCTATGACGCGTCGCTGTGGAATACGTTTCACGTACTACATGATCTATTGCATTTAACGAATTTGCTGGCCCGGATTTTCTTGAACGATATTAGAGGAAAACGTCCGCCTTGATGAACAAAGGAAGGTTATTGATTAAGACGGGCGACATGACACCTGAAAGGTTGTCTTAGGATAAACGCAATGGCGCTTCCTTTGAAGAGAAAATGTTCTGAATTTTAAATCACGCAGCTATGAGGCGTCGTTGTGGAATACGTTACACATATTACATAATATATTTCATTCAACCAATTTGTTGGCCCTAAGTTTCTTTAACGATATTAGAGGAAAACTTCCGTCTTGATGAACAAAGGAAGGTTATTGATTAAGACGTGCGACATCAAACCTGGAAGGTTGTCTTGAGAGAAACGCAGAGTCGCATCCTTTGAAGAGAAAATGTTCAGAATTTTAAATCACGCACCTATGAGGCGTTGCTGTGGAATACGTTTCACATACTACATGATATATTACATTTACCGAATTTGCTGGCCCCGATTTTCTTTAACGATATTACAGGAAAACTTCCGCCTTGATGAACAAAGGAAGGTTATTGACTAAGACGTGCGACATGACACCTGAAAGGTTGTCTTGAGAGAAACGCAGTGTAGCATCCTTTGAAGAGAAAATGTTCAGAATTTTAAATCACGCACCTATGAGGCGTTGCTGTGGAATTCGTTTCACATACTACATGATATATTGCATTTACCGAATTTGCTGGCCCCGATTTTCTTTAACGATATTACAGGAAAACTTCCGCCTTGATGAACAAAGGAAGGTTATTGATTAAGACGTGCGACATCACACCTGGAAGGTTGTCTTGAGAGAAACGCAGTGTCGCATCCTTTGAAGAGAAAATGTTCAGAATTTTAAATCGCTCAGCTATGACGCGTCGCTGTGGAATACGTTTCACGTACTACATGATCTATTGCATTTAACGAATTTGCTGGCCTGTATTTTCTTTAAGGATACTATAGGAAAACATCCGCGTTGATGAACAAAGGAAGGTTATTGATTAAGAAGTGGGACATGACACCTGAAAGGTTGTCTTGAGAGAAACGCAGTGTAGCATCCTTTGAAGAGAAAATGTTCAGAGTTTTAAATCACGCAGCTATGAGGCGTCGCTGTGGAATACGTTACACATACTACATATTATATTGCATTTAACGAATTTGCTGGACCGGTTTTTCGTTAACGATAATAAAGGAAATCTTCCGCCTTGATTAACAAAGGAAGGTTAATGATTAAGACGTGCGACATCACACCTGAAAGGTTGTCTTGAGAGAAGCGCAGTTTCGCTTCCTTTGAAGAGAAAATGTTCAGAATTTTAAATCACTCAGCTATGACGCGTCGCTGTGGAATACGTTTCACGTACTACATGATCTATTGCATTTAACGAATTTGCTGGCCCGGATTTTCTTGAACGATATTAGAGGAAAACGTCCGCCTTGATGAACAAAGGAAGGTTATTGATTAAGACGGGCGACATGACACCTGAAAGGTTTTCTTAGGATATACGCAATGACGCTTCCTTTGAAGATAAAATGTTCTGAATTTTAAATCACGCAGCTATGAGGCGTCGTTGTGGAATACGTTACACATGCAACATAATATTTTGCATCTAACCAATTTGCTGCCCCGATGTTTCTTTAAGGATATTGGAGAAAAACGTTCACCTTGAAGAACAAAGGAAGGTGATTGATTAAGACGTGCGACATGACACCTGAAAGGTTGTCTCGAGAGAAACGCAGTGGCGCATCCTTTGAAGAGAAAATGTTCTAAATTTTGAATCACGCAGCTATGAGGGGTTGCTGTGGAATACGTTACACATGCTACATAATATATTGCATCTAACCAGTTTGCTGACCCGGATTTTCTTTAGTGATATTAGAGGAACATCTCCGCCATGATGAACAAAGAAAGGTTATTGATTAAGACATGCGACATGTCACCTGAAAGACTATCTTGAGAGAAACGCAGTGTCGCATCCTTTGAAGAGAAAATGTTCAGAATTTTAAATCACGCAGCTATGAGGCGTCGCTGTGGAATACGTTTCACATACTACAACATATATTGCATTTACCGAATTTGCTGGCCCGGATTTTCTTTACCGATATTATAGGAAAACGTCCGCCTTGATGAACAAAGGAAGGTTATTGATTAAGACGTGCGACATGACACCTGAAAGGTTGTCTTGAGAGAAACGCAGTGTAGCATCCTTTGAAGAGAAAATGTTCAGAATTTTAAGTCACGCAACTATGAGGCGTCGCTGTGGATTACGTTTCACATACTACATGATATATTGCATTTAACGAATTTGCTGGCCCGTATTTTCTTTAACGATATTATAGGAAAACGTCCGCCTTAATGAACAAAGGAAGGTTATTGACTAAGACGTGCGACATGACTCCTGAAAGGTTGTGTTGAGAGAAGCGCTGTGTCGCATCCTTTGAAGAGTAAATGTTCAGAATTTTAAATCACGCAGCTATGAGGCGTCGCTGTGGAATACGTTTCACATACTACATGATATATTGCATTTAACGAATTTGCTTGCCCGGATTTTCTTTAACAATATTATAGGAAAACGTCCGCCTTGATGAACAACGGAAGGTTATTGATTAAGACGTGCGACATGGCACCTGAAAGGTTGTCTTGAGAGAAGCGCAGTGTCGCATCCTTTGAAGAGAAAATGTTCAGAATTTTAAATCACGCAGCTATGAGGTGTCGCTGCGGAATACGTTTCACATCCTACATGATATATTGCATTTAACGAATTTGCTGGCCCGTATTTTCTTTAAGGATATTATAGGAAAACGTCCGCCTTGATCAACAAAGGAAGGTTATTGATTAAGACGTGCGACATGACACCTGAAAGGTTGTCTTGAGAGAAACGCAGTGTAGCATCCTTTGAAGAGAAAATGTTCACAGTTTTAAATCACGCAGCTATGAGGCGTCGCTGTGGAATACGTTACACATACTACATATTATATAGCAATTTAACGAATTTGCTGGACCGGTTTTTCTATAACGATAATAAAGGAAATCTTCCGCCTTGATTAACAAAGGAAGGTTATTGATTAAGACGTGCGATATCACACCTGAAAGGTTTTCTTGAGAGAAACGCAGTTTCGCTTCCTTTGAAGAGAAAATGTTCAGAATTTTAAATCACTCAGCTATGACGCGTCGCTGTGGAATACGTTTCACGTACTACATGATCTATTGCATTTAACGAATTTGCTGGCCCGGATTTTCTTGAACGATATTAGAGGAAAACGTCCGCCTTGATGAACAAAGGAAGGTTATTGATTAAGACGGGCGACATGACACCTGAAAGGTTGTCTTAGGATAAACTCGATGGCGCTTCCTTTGAAGAGAAAATGTTCTAAATTTTAAATCACGCAGCTATAAGGCGTTGCTGTGGAATACGTTACACATGCTACATAATGTATTGCATCTAACCAGTTTGCTGACCCGGATTTTCTTTAGTGATATTAGAGGAACATTTCCGCCATGATGAACAAAGGAAGGTTATTGATTAAGACATGCGACATGACACCTGAAAGGTTGTCTTGAGAGAAACGCAGTTTCGCTTCCTTTGAAGAGAAAATGTTCAGAATTTTAAATCACTCAGCTATGACGCGTCGCTGTGGAATACGTTTCACATACTACATGATCTATTGCATTTAACGAATTTGCTGGCCCGGATTTTCTTGAACGATATTAGAGGAAAACGTCCGCCTTGATGAACAAAGGAAGGTTATTGATTAAGACGGGCGACATGACACCTGAAAGGTTGTCTTAGGATAAACGCAATGGCGCTTCCTTTGAAGAGAAAATGTTCTGAATTTTAAATCACGCAGCTATGAGGCGTCGTTGTGGAATACGTTACACATACTACATGATATATTGCATTCAACCAATTTGGTGGCCCCAAGTTTCTTTAACGATATTAGAGGAAAACGTCCACTTTAAAGAACAAAGGAAGGTTGTTGATTAGAACGTGCGACATGACAGCTGAAAGGTTGTCTTGAGAGAAACGTAGTGGCGCTTCCTTTAAAGAGAAAATGTCCAGAATTTTAAATAACGCAGCTATGAGGCGTCGCTGAGGAATATGTTACAGATGCTACATAATATATTGCGTCTAACCAGTTTGCTGACCCGGATTTTCTTTAATGATATTAGAGAAAAACTTCCGCCTTGATGAACAAAGGAAGGTTATTCATTAAGACGTGCGACATGACACCTGAAAGGTTGTCTTGAGAGAAACGCAGTGTAGCATCCTTTGAAGAGAAAATGTTCAGAATTTTAAATCACACAGCTATGACGCGTCGCTGTGGAATACGTTTCACATACTACATGATCTATTGCATTTAACCAATTTGTTGGCCCTAAGTTTCTTTAACGATATTAGAGGAAAACTTCCGTCTTGATGAACAAAGGAAGGTTATTGATTAAGACGTGCGACATCAAACCTGGAAGGTTGTCTTGAGAGAAACGCAGTGTCGCATCCTTTGAAGAGAAAATGTTCAGAATTTTAAATCACGCACCTATGAGGCGTTGCTGTGGAATACGTTTCACATACTACATGATATATTGCATTTACCGAATTTGCTGGCCCAGATTTTCTTTAACGATATTACAGGAAAACTTCCGCCTTGATGAACAAAGAAAGGTTATAGATTAAGACGTGCGACATCACACCTGGAAGATTGTCTTGAGAGAAACGCAGTGTCGCATCCTTTGAAGAGAAAATGTTCAGAATTTTGAATCACGCATCAATGAGGTGTCGCTGTGGAATACGTTTCACATACTACATGATATATTGCATTTAACAAATTTGCTGGCACGGATTTTCTTTAACGATATTATAGGAAAACGTCCGCCTTGATGAACAAAGGAAGGTTATTGATTAAGACGTGCGTCATGACACCTGAAAGGTTGTCTTGGGAGAAGCGCAGTGTCGCATCCTTTGAAGAGGAAATGTTCAGAATTTTAAATCGCGCAGCTATGAGGCGTCGCTGTGGAATACGTTTCACATACTACATGATATAATGCATTTAACGAATTTGCTGGCCCGGATTTTCTTTAACAATATTATAGGAAAACGTCCGCCTTGATGAACAAAGGAAGGTTATTGATTAAGACGTGCGAAATGGCACCTGAAAGGTTGTCTTGAGAGAAGCGCAGTGTCGCATCCTTTGAAGAGAAAATGTTCAGAATTTTAAATCACGCACCTATGAGGCGTTGCTGTGGAATACGTTTCACATACTACATGATATATTGCATTTACCGAAATTGCTGGCCCAGATTTTCTTTAACGATATTACAGGAAAACTTCCGCCTTGATGAACAAAGGAAGGTTATTGATTAAGACGTGCGACATCACACCTGGAAGGTTGTCTTGAGAGAAACGCAGTGTCGCATCCTTTGAAGAGAAAATGTTCAGAATTTTAAATCACTCAGCTATGACGCGTTGCTGTGGAATACGTTTCACATACTACATGATATATTGCATTTACCGAATTTGCTGGCCCAGATTTTCTTTAACGATATTACAGGAAAACTTCCGCGTTGATGAACAAAGGAAGGTTATTGATTAAGAAGTGGGACATGACACCTGAAAGGTTGTCTTGAGAGAAACGCAGTGTAGCATCCTTTGAAGAGAAAATGTTCAGAGTTTTAAATCACGCAGCTATGAGGCGTCGCTGTGGAATACGTTACACATACTACATATTATATTGCATTTAACGAATTTGCTGGACCGGTTTTTCGTTAACGATAATAAAGGAAATCTTCCGCCGTGATTAACAAAGGAAGGTTAATGATTAACACGTGCGACATCACACCTGAAAGGTTGTCTTGAGAGAAGCGCAGTTTCGCTTCCTTTGAAGAGAAAATGTTCAGAATTTTAAATCACTCAGCTATGACGCGTCGCTTTGGAATACGTTTCACGTACTACATGATCTATTGCATTTAACGAATTTGCTGGCCCGGATTTTCTTGAACGATATTAGAGGAAAACGTCCGCCTTGATGAACAAAGGAAGGTTATTGATTAAGACGGGCGACATGACACCTGAAAGGTTGTCTTAGGATAAACGCAATGGCGCTTCCTTTGAAGATAAAGTGTTCTGAATTTTAAATCACGCAGCTATGAGGCGTCGTTGTGGAATACGTTACACATGCAACATAATATTTTGCATCTAACCAATTTGCTGCCCCGAAGTTTCTTTAAGGATATTGGAGAAAAACGTTCACCTTGAAGAACAAAGAACGTGATTGATTAAGACGTGCGACATGACACCTGAAAGGTTGTCTTGAGAGAAACGCAGTGGCGCTTCCTTTGAAGAGAAAATGTACTAAATTTTGAATCACGCAGCTATGAGGGGTTGCTGTGGAATACGTTACACATGCTACATAATATATTGCATCTAACCAGTTTGCTGACCCGGATTTTCTTTAGTGATATTAGAGGAACATTTCCGCCACGATGAACAAAGAAAGTTATTGATTAAGGCATGCGACATGTCACCTGAAAGGCTATCTTGAGAGAAACGCAGTGTCGCATCCTTTGAAGAGAAAGTGTTCAGAATTTTATATCACGCAGCTATGAGGTGTCGCTGTGGAATACGTTTCACATACTACATGATATACTGCATTTAACGAATTTGCTGGCCCGGATTTTCTTTAACGATATTATAGGAAAACGTCCGCCTTGATGAACAAAGGAAGGTTATTGATTAAGACGTGCGACATGACACCTGAAAGGGGTTCTTGAGAGAAACGCAGTGTAGCATCCTTTGAAGAGAAAATGTTCAGAATTTTAAATCACGCAGCTATGAGGCGTCGCTGTGGAATACGTTTCACATACTACAGGATATATTGCATTTAACGAATTTGCTGGCCCGGATTTTCTTTAACGATATTATAGGAAAACGTCCGCCTTGATGAAGAAAGGAAGGTTATTGATTAAGACGTCCGTCATGACACCTGAAAGGTTGTCTTGAGAGAAGCGCAGTGTCGCATCCTTTGAAGAGAAAATGTTCAGAATTTTAATCACGCAGCTATGAGGCGTCGCTGTGGAATACGTTTCACATACTACACCATATATTGCATTTAACGAATTTGCTGGCCCGGATATTCTTTAACGATATTATAGGAAAACGTCCGCCTTGATGAACAAAGGAAGGTTATTGATTAAGACGTGCGACATGACACCTGAAAGGTTGTCTTGAGAGAAACGCAGTGTAGCATCCTTTGAAGAGGAAATATTCAGAATTTTAAATTACGCAGCTATGAGGCGTCGCTGTGGAATACGTTTCACATACTACATGATATATTGCATTTAACGAATTTGCTGGCCCGTATTTTCTTTAACAATATTATAGGAAAACGTCCGCCTTGATGAACAACGGAAGGTTATTGATTAAGACGTGCGACATGGCACCTGAAAGGTTGTCTTGAGAGAAGCGCAGTGTCGCATCCTTTGAAGAGAAAATGTTCAGAATTTTAAATCACGCAGCTATGAGGTGTCGCTGCGGAATACGTTTCACATACTACATGATATATTGCATTTAACAAATTTGCTGGCACGGATTTTCTTTAACGATATTATAGGAAAACGTCCGCCTTGATGAACAAAGGAAGGTTAATAATTAAGACGTGCGACATCACACCTGAAAGGTTGTCTTAAGAGAAGCGCAGTTTCGCTTCCTTTGAAGAGAAAATGTTCAGAATTTTAAATCACTCAGCTATGACGCGTCGCTGTGGAATACGTTTCACGTACTACATGATCTATTGCATTTAACGAATTTGCTGGCCTGTATTTTCTTTAAGGATATTATAGGAAAACATCCGCGTTGATGAACAAAGGAAGGTTATTGATTAAGAAGTGGGACATGACACCTGAAAGGTTGTCTTGAGAGAAACGCAGTGTAGCATCCTTTGAAGAGAAAATGTTCAGAGTTTTAAATCACGCAGCTATGAGGCGTCGCTGTGGAATACGTTACATATACTACATATTATATTGCATTTAACGAATTTGCTGGACCGGTTTTACGTTAACGATAATAAAGGAAATCTTCCGCCTTGATTAACAAAGGAAGGTTATTGATTAAGACGTGCGACATCACACCTGAAAGGTTGTCTTGAGAGAAGCGCAGTTTCGCTTCCTTTGAAGAGAAAATGTTCAGAATTTTAAACCACTCAGCTATGACGCGTCGCTGTGGAATACGTTTCACGTACTACATGATCTATTGCATTTAACGAATTTGCTGGCCCGGATTTTCTTGAACGATATTAGAGGAAAACGTCCGCCTTGATGAACAAAGGAAGGTTATTGATTAAGACGGGCGACATGACACCTGAAAGGTTGTCTTAGGATAAACGCAATGGCGCTTCCTTTGAAGATAAAATGTTCTGAATTTTAAATCACGCAGCTTTGAGGCGTCGTTGTGGAATACGTTAAACATGCAACATAATATTTTGCATCTAACCAATTTGCTGCCCCGAAGTTTCTTTAAGGATATTGGAGAAAAACGTTCACCTTGAAGAACAAAGGAAGGTGATTGATTAAGACGTGCGACATGACACCTGAAAGGTTGTCTTGAGAGAAACGCAGTGGCGCTTCCTTTGAAGAGAAAATGTTCTAAATTTTGAATCACGCAGCTATGAGGGGTTGCTGTGGAATACGTTACATATGCTACATAATATATTGCATCTAACCAGTTTGCTGACCCGGATTTTCTTTAGTGATATTAGAGGAACATTTCCGCCATGATGAACAAAGGAAGGTTATTGATTAAGACATGCGACATGTCACCTGAAAGGCTATCTTGAGAGAAACGCAGTGTCGCATCCTTTGAAGAGAAAATGTTCACAATTTTAACTCACGCAGCTATGAGGCGTCGCTGTGGAATACGTTTAACATACTACAAGATATATTGCATTTACCGAATTTGCTGGCCCGGATTTTCTTTACCGATATTATAGGAAAACGTCCGCCTTGATGAACAAAGGAAGGTTATTGATTAAGACGTGCGACATGACACCTGAAAGGTTGTCTTGAGAGAAACGCAGTGTAGCATCCTTTGAAGAGAAAATGTTCAGAATTTTAAATCACGCAGCTATGAGGCGTCGTTGTGGAATACGTTACACATACTGCATATTATATTGCATTTACCGAATTTGCTGGCCCGGATTTTCTTTAAGGTATTATAGGAAAACGTCCGCCTTGATGAACAAAGGAAGGTTATTGATTAAGACGTGCGACATGACACCTGAAAGGTTGTCATGAGAGAAACGCAGTGTAGCATCCTTTGAAGAGTAAATGTTCAGAATTTTAAATCACGCAGCTATGAGGCGTCGCTGTGGAATACGTTTCACATACTACATGATATATTGCATTTAACGAATTTGCTGGCCCGGATTTTCTTTAACGATATTAGAGAAAACGTCCGCCTTGATGAACAAAGGAAGGTTATTGATTGAAACGGGCGACATGACACCTGAAAGGTTGTCTTAGGATAAACGCAATGGCGCTTCCTTTGAAGAGAAAATGTTGTGAATTTTAAATCACGCAGCTATGAGGCGTCGTTGTGGAATACGTTACACATATTACATAATATATTGCATTCAACCAATTTGTTGGCCCTAAGTTTCTTTAACGATATTAGAGGAAAACTTCCGTCTTGATGAACAAAGGAAGGTTATTGATTAAGACGTGCGACATCAAACCTGGAAGGTTGTCTTGAGAGAAACGCAGTGTCGCATCCTTTGAAGAGAAAATGTTCAGAATTTTAAATCACGCACCTATGAGGCGTTGCTGTGGAATACGTTTCACATACTACATGATATATTACATTTACCGAATTTGCTGGCCCCGATTTTCTTTAACGATATTACAGGAAAACTTCCGCCTTGATGAACAAAGAAAAGTTATAGATTAAGACGTGCGACATCACACCTGGAAGATTGTCTTGAGAGAAACGCAGTGTCGCATCCTTAGAAGAGAAAATGTTCAGAATTTTGAATCACGCATCTATGAGGTGTCGCTGTGGAATACGTTTCACATACTACATGATATATTGCATTTAACAAATTTGCTGGCACGGATTTTCTTTAACGATATTATAGGAAAACGTCCGCCTTGATGAACAAAGGAAGGTTATTGATTAAGACGTGCGAAATGGCACCTGAAAGGTTGTCTTGAGAGAAGCGCAGTGTCGCATCCTTTGAAGAGAAAATGTTCAGAATTTTAAATCACGCACCTATGAGGCGTTGCTGTGGAATACGTTTCACATACTACATGATATATTGCATTTACCGAATTTGCTGGCCCCGATTTTCTTTAACGATATTAGAGGAAAACTTCCGTCTTGATGAACAAAGGAAGGTTATTGATTAAGACGTGCGACATCAAACCTGGAAGGTTGTCTTGAGAGAAACGCAGTGTCGCATCCTTTGAAGAGAAAATGTTCAGAATTTTAAATCACTCAGCTATGACGCGTCGCTGTGGAATACGTTTCACGTACTACATGATCTATTGTATTTAACGAATTTGCTGGCCTGTATTTTCTTTAAGGATATTATAGGAAAACATCCGCGTTGATGAACAAAGGAAGGTTATTGATTAAGAAGTGGGACATGACACCTGAAAGGTTGTCTTGAGAGAAACGCAGTGTAGCATCCTTTGAAGAGAAAATGTTCAGAGTTTTAAATCACGCAGCTATGAGGCGTCGCTGTGGAATACGTTACACATACTACATATTATATTGCATTTAACGAATTTGCTGGACCGGTTTTTCGTTAACGATAATAAAGGAAATCTTCCGCCTTGATTAACAAAGGAAGGTTAATGATTAAGACGTGCGACATCACACCTGAAAGGTTGTCTTGAGAGAAGCGCAGTTTCGCTTCCTTTGAAGAGAAAATGTTCAGAATTTTAAATCACTCAGCTATGACGCGTCGCTGTGGAATACGTTTCACGTACTACATGATCTATTGCATTTAACGAATTTGCTGGCCCGGATTTTCTTTAACAATATTATAGGAAAACGTCCGCCTTGATGAACAAAGGAAGGTTATTGATTAAGACGTGCGAAATGGCACCTGAAAGGTTGTCTTGAGAGAAGCGCAGTGTCGCATCCTTTGAAGAGAAAATGTTCAGAATTTTAAATCACGCACCTATGAGGCGTTGCTGTGGAATACGTTTCACATACTACATGATATATTGCATTTGCCGAATTTGCTGGCCCCGATTTTCTTTAACGATAATAAAGGAAATCTTCCGCCTTGATTAACAAAGGAAGGTTAATGATTAAGACGTGCGACATCACACCTGAAAGGTTGTCTTGAGAGAAGCGCAGTTTCGCTTCCTTTGAAGAGAAAATGTTCAGAATTTTAAATCACTCAGCTATGACGCGTCGCTGTGGAATACGTTTCACGTACTACATGATCTATTGCATTTAACGAATTTGCTGGCCCGGATTTTCTTGAACGATATTAGAGGAAAACGTCCGCCTTGATGAACAAAGGAAGGTTATTGATTAAGACGGGCGACATGACACCTGAAAGGTTGTCTTAGGATAAACGCAATGGCGCTTCCTTTGAAGATAAAATGTTCTGAATTTTAAATCACGCAGCTATGAGGCGTCGTTGTGGAATACGTTACACATGCAACATAATATTTTGCATCTAACCAATTTGCTGCCACGAAGTTTCTTTAAGGATATTGGAGAAAAACGTTCACCTTGAAGAACAAAGGAAGGTGATTGATTAAGACGTGCGACATGACACCTGAAAGGTTGTCTTGAGAGAAACGCAGTGGCGCTTCCTTTGAAGAGAAAATGTTCTAAATTTTGAATCACGCAGCTATGAGGGGTTGCTGTGGAATACGTTACACATGCTACTTAATATATTGCATCTAACCAGTTTGCTGACCCGGATTTTCTTTAGTGATATTAGAGGAACATTTCCGCCATGATGAACAAAGGAAGGTTATTGATTAAGACATGCGACATGTCACCTGAAAGGCTATCTTGAGAGAAACGCAGTGTCGCATCCTTTGAAGAGATAATGTTCAGAATTTTAAATCACGCAGCTATGAGGCGTCGCTGTGGAATACGTTTCACATACTACAAGATATATTGCATTTACCGAATTTGCTGGCCCGGATTTTCTTTACCGATATTATAGGAAAACGTCCGCCTTGATGAACAAAGGAAGGTTATTGATTAAGACGTGCGACATGACACCTGAAAGGTTGTCTTGAGAGAAACGCAGTGTAGCATCCTTTGAAGAGAAAATGTTCAGAATTTTAAGTCACGCAACTATGAGGCGTCGCTGTGGATTACGTTTCACATACTACATGATATATTGCATTTAACGAATTTGTTGGCCCGGATTTTCTTTAACGATATTATAGGAAAACGTCCGCCTTAATGAACAAAGGAAGGTTATTGACTAAGACGTGCGACATGACACCTGAAAGGTTGTGTTGAGAGAAGCGCTGTGTCGCATCCTTTGAAGAGAAAATGTTCAGAATTTTAAATCACGCAGCTATGAGGCGTCGTTGTGGAATACGTTACACATGCAACATAATATTTTGCATCTAACCAATTTGCTGCCCCGAAGTTTCTTTAAGGATATGGGAGAAAAACGTTCACCTTGAAGAACAAAGGAAGGTGATTGATTAAGACGTGCGACATGACACCTGAAAGGTTGTCTTGAGAGAAACGCAGTGGCGCTTCCTTTGAAGAGAAAATGTTCTAAATTTTGAATCACGCAGCTATGAGGGGTTGCTGTGGAATACGTTACACATGCTACATAATATATTGCATCTAACCAGTTTGCTGACCCGGATTTTCTTTAGTGATATTAGAGGAACATTTCCGCCATGATGAACAAAGGAAGGTTATTGATTAAGACATGCGACATGTCACCTGAAAGGCTATCTTGAGAGAAACGCAGTGTCGCATCCTTTGAAGAGAAAATGTTCAGAATTTTAAATCACGCAGCTATGAGGCGTCGCTGTGGAATACGTTTCACATACTACAAGATATATTGCATTTACCGAATTTGCTGGCCCGGATTTTCTTTACCGATATTATAGGAAAACGTCCGCCTTGATGAACAAAGGAAGGTTATTGATTAAGACGTGCGACATGACACCTGAAAGGTTGTCTTGAGAGAAACGCAGTGTAGCATCCTTTGAAGAGAAAATGTTCAGAATTTTAAGTCACGCAACTATGAGGCGTCGCTGTGGATTACGTTTCACATACTACATGATATATTGCATTTAACGAATTTGCTGGCCCGGATTTTCTTTAACGATATTATAGGAAAACGTCCGCCTTAATGAACAAAGGAAGGTTATTGACTAAGACGTGCGACATGACACCTGAAAGGTTGTGTTGAGAGAAGCGCTGTGTCGCATCCTTTGAAGAGAAAATGTTCAGAGTTTTAAATCACGCAGCTATGAGGCGTCGCTGTGGAATACGTTACACATACTACATATTATATTGCATTTACCGAATTTGCTGGCCCGGATTTTCTTTAAGGTATTATAGGAAAACGTCCGCCTTGATGAACAAAGGAAGGTTATTGATTAAGACGTGCGACATGACACCTGAAAGGTTGTCATGAGAGAAACGCAGTGTAGCATCCTTTGAAGAGTAAATGTTCAGAATTTTAAATCACGCAGCTATGAGGCGTCGCTGTGGAATACGTTTCACATACTGCATGATATATTGCATTTAACGAATTTGCTGGCCCGGATTTTCTTTAACGATATTAGAGAAAACGTCCGCCTTGATGAACAAAGGAAGGTTATTGATTGAAACGGGCGACATGACACCTGAAAGGTTGTCTTAGGATAAACGCAATGGCGCTTCCTTTGAAGAGAAAATGTTCTGAATTTTAAATCACGCACCTATGAGGCGTCGTTGTGGAATACGTTACACATATTACATAATATATTTCATTCAACCAATTTGTTGGCCCTAAGTTTCTTTAACGATATTAGAGGAAAACTTCCGTCTTGATGAACAAAGGAAGGTTATTGATTAAGACGTGCGACATCAAACCTGGAAGGTTGTCTTGAGAGAAACGCAGAGTCGCATCCTTTGAAGAGAAAATGTTCAGAATTTTAAATCACGCACCTATGAGGCGTTGCTGTGGAATACGTTTCACATACTACATGATATATTACATTTACCGAATTTGCTGGCCCCGATTTTCTTTAACGATATTACAGGAAAACTTCCGCCTTGATGAACAAAGAAAGGTTATAGATTAAGACGTGCGACATCACACCTGGAAGATTGTCTTGAGAGAAACGCAGTGTCGCATCCTTTGAAGAGAAAATGTTCAGAATTTTGTATCACGCATCTATGAGGTGTCGCTGTGGAATACGTTTCACATACTACATGATATATTGCATTTAACAAATTTGCTGGCACGGATTTTCTTTAACGATATTATAGGAAAACGTCCGCCTTGATGAACAAAGGAAGGTTATTGATTAAGACGTGCGACATCACACCTGGAAGGTTGTCTTAGGATAAACGCAATGGCGCTTCCTTTGAAGATAAAATGTTCAGAATTTTAAATCACTCAGCTATGACGCGTCGCTGTGGAATACGTTTCACGTACTACATGATCTATTGCATTTAACGAATTTGCTGGCCTGTATTTTCTTTAAGGATATTATAGGAAAACATCCGCGTTGATGAACAAAGGAAGGTTATTGATTAAGATGTGGGACATGACACCTGAAAGGTTGTCTTGAGAGAAACGCAGTGTAGCATCCTTTGAAGAGAAAATGTTCAGAGTTTTAAATCACGCAGCTATGAGGCGTCGCTGTGGAATACGTTACACATACTACATATTATATTGCATTTAACGAATTTGCTGGACCGGTTTTTCGTTAACGATAATAAAGGAAATCTTCCGCCTTGATTAACAAAGGAAGGTTATTGATTAAGACGTGCGACATCACACCTGAAAGGTTGTCTTGAGAGAAGCGCAGTTTCGCTTCCTTTGAAGAGAAAATGTTCAGAATTTTAAATCACTCAGCTATGACGCGTCGCTGTGGAATACGTTTCACGTACTACATGATCTATTGCATTTAACGAATTTGCTGGCCCGGATTTTCTTGAAAGATATTAGAGGAAAACGTCCGCCTTGATGAACAAAGGAAGGTTATTGATTAAGACGGGCGACATGACACCTGAAAGGTTGTCTTAGGATAAACGCAATGGCGCTTCCTTTGAAGATAAAATGTTCTGAATTTTAAATCACGCAGCTATGAGGCGTCGTTGTGGAATACGTTACACATGCAACATAATATTTTGCATTTAACGAATTTGCTGGCCCGGATTTTCTTTAACGATATTAGAGAAAACGTCCGCCTTGATGAACAAAGGAAGGTTATTGATTAAGACGGGCGACATGACACCTGAAAGGTTGTCTTAGGATAAACGCAATGGCGCTTCCTTTGAAGATAAAATGTTCTGAATTTTAAATCACGCAGCTATGAGGCGTCGTTGTGGAATACGTTACACATGCAACATAATATTTTGCATTTAACCAATTTTCTGCCCCGAAGTTTCTTTAAGGATATTGGAGAAAAACGTTCACCTTGAAGAACAAAGGAAGGTGATTGATTAAGACGTGCGACATGACACCTGAAAGGTTGTCTTGAGAGAAACGCAGTGGCGCTTCCTTTGAAGAGAAAATGTTCTAAATTTTGAATCACGCAGCTATGAGGGGTTGCAGTGGAATACGTTACACATGCTAAATAATATATTGCATCTAACCAGTTTGCTGACCCGGATTTTCTTTAGTGATATTAGAGGAACATTTCCGCCATGATGAACAAAGGAAGGTTATTGATTAAGACATGCGACATGTCACCTGAAAGGCTATCTTGAGAGAAACGCAGTGTCGCATCCTTTGAAGAGAAAATGTTCAGAATTTTAACTCACGCAGCTATGAGGCGTCGCTGTGGAATACGCTTCACATACTACAAGATATATTGCATTTACCGAATTTGCTCGCCCGGATTTTCTTTACCGATATTATAGGAAAACGTCCGCCTTGATGAACAAAGGAAGGTTATTGATTAAGACGTGCGACATGACACTTGAAAGGTTGTCTTGAGAGAAACGCAGTGTAGCATCCTTTGAAGAGAAAATGTTCAGAATTTTAAGTCACGCAACTATGACGCGTCGCTGTGGATTACGTTTCACATACTACATGATATATTGCATTTAACGAATTTGCTGGCCCAGATTTTCTTTAACGATATTATAGGAAAACGTCCGCCTTAATGAACAAAGGAAGGTTATTGACTAAGACGTGCGACATGACACCTGAAAGGTTGTCTTGAGAGAAACGCAGTGTAGCATCCTTTGAAGAGAAAATGTTCAGAATTTTAAATCACGCACCTATGAGGCGTTGCTGTGGAATTCGTTTCACATACTACATGATATATTGCATTTACCGAATTTGCTGGCCCCGATTTTCTTTAACGATATTACAGGAAAACTTCCGCCTTGATGAACAAAGGAAGGTTATTGATTAAGACGTGCGACATCACACCTGGAAGGTTGTCTTGAGAGAAACGCAGTGTCGCATCCTTTGAAGAGAAAATGTTCAGAATTTTAAATCACTCAGCTATGACGCGTCGCTGTGGAATACGTTTCACGTACTACATGATCTATTGCATTTAACGAATTTGCTGGCCTGTATTTTCTTTAAGGATATTATAGGAAAACATCCGCGTTGATGAACAAAGGAAGGTTATTGATTAAGAAGTGGGACATGACACCTGAAAGGTTGTCTTGAGAGAAACGCAGTGTAGCATCCTTTGAAGAGAAAATGTTCAGAGTTTTAAATCACGCAGCTATGAGGCGTCGCTGTGGAATACGTTACACATACTACATATTATATTGCATTTAACGAATTTGCTGGACCGGTTTTTCGTTAACGATAATAAAGGAAATCTTCCGCCTTGATTAACAAAGGAAGGTTAATGATTAAGACGTGCGACATCACACCTGAAAGGTTGTCTTGAGAGAAGCGCAGTTTCGCTTCCTTTGAAGAGAAAATGTTCAGAATTTTAAATCACTCAGCTATGACGCGTCGCTGTGGAATACGTTTCACGTACTACATGATCTATTGCATTTAACGAATTTGCTGGCCCGGATTTTCTTGAACGATATTAGAGGAAAACGTCCGCCTTGATGAACAAAGGAAGGTTATTGATTAAGACGGGCGACATGACACCTGAAAGGTTGTCTTAGGATATACGCAATGGCGCTTCCTTTGAAGATAAAATGTTCTGAATTTTAAATCACGCAGCTATGAGGCGTCGTTGTGGAATACGTTACACATGCAACATAATATTTTGCATCTAACCAATTTGCTGCCCCGATGTTTCTTTAAGGATATTGGAGAAAAACGTTCACCTTGAAGAACAAAGGAAGGTGATTGATTAAGACGTGCGACATGACACCTGAAAGGTTGTCTCGAGAGAAACGCAGTGGCGCATCCTTTGAAGAGAAAATGTTCTAAATTTTGAATCACGCAGCTATGAGGGGTTGCTGTGGAATACGTTACACATGCTACATAATATATTGCATCTAACCAGTTTGCTGACCCGGATTTTCTTTAGTGATATTAGAGGAACATTTCCGCCATGATGAACAAAGAAAGGTTATTGATTAAGACATGCGACATGTCACCTGAAAGACTATCTTGAGAGAAACGCAGTGTCGCATCCTTTGAAGAGAAAATGTTCAGAATTTTAAATCACGCAGCTATGAGGCGTCGCTGTGGAATACGTTTCACATACTACAACATATATTGCATTTACCGAATTTGCTGGCCCGGATTTTCTTTACCGATATTATAGGAAAACGTCCGCCTTGATGAACAAAGGAAGGTTATTGATTAAGACGTGCGACATGACACCTGAAAGGTTGTCTTGAGAGAAACGCAGTGTAGCATCCTTTGAAGAGAAAATGTTCAGAATTTTAAGTCACGCAACTATGAGGCGTCGCTGTGGATTACGTTTCACATACTACATGATATATTGCATTTAACGAATTTGCTGGCCCGTATTTTCTTTAACGATATTATAGGAAAACGTCCGCCTTAATGAACAAAGGAAGGTTATTGACTAAGACGTGCGACATGACTCCTGAAAGGTTGTGTTGAGAGAAGCGCTGTGTCGCATCCTTTGAAGAGTAAATGTTCAGAATTTTAAATCACGCAGCTATGAGGCGTCGCTGTGGAATACGTTTCACATACTACATGATATATTGCATTTAACGAATTTGCTGGCCCGGATTTTCTTTAACGATATTAGAGAAAACGTCCGCCTTGATGAACAAAGGAAGGTTATTGATTGAAACGGGCGACATGACACCTGAAAGGTTGTCTTAGGATAAACGCAATGGCGCTTCCTTTGAAGAGAAAATGTTCTGAATTTTAAATCACGCAGCTATGAGGCGTCGTTGTGGAATACGTTACACATATTACATAATATATTGCATTCAACAAATTTGTTGGCCCTAAGTTTCTTTAACGATATTAGAGGAAAACTTCCGTCTTGATGAACAAAGGAAGGTTATTTATTAAGACGTGCGACATCAAACCTGGAAGGTTGTCTTGAGAGAAACGCAGTGTCGCATCCTTTGAAGAGAAAATGTTCAGAATTTTGAATCACGCAGCTATGAGGTGTCGCTGTGGAATACGTTTCACATACTACGTGATATACTGCATTTAACGAATTTGCTGGCCCGGATTTTCTTTAACGATATTATAGGAAAACGTCCGCCTTGATGAACAAAGGAAGGCTATTGATTAAGACGTGCGACATGACACCTGAAAGGGGTTCTTGAGAGAAACGCAGTGTAGCATCCTTTGAAGAGAAAATGTTCAGAATTTTAAATCACGCAGCTATGAGGCGTCGCTGTGGAATACGTTTCACATACTACAGGATATATTGCATTTAACGAATTTGCTGGCCCGGATTTTCTTTAACGATATTATAGGAAAACGTGCGCCTTGATGAACAAAGGAAGGTTATTGATTAAGACGTCCGTCATGACACCTGAAAGGTTGTCTTGAGAGAAGCGCAGTGTCGCATCCTTTGAAGAGATAATGTTCAGAATTTTAATCACGCAGCTATGAGGCGTCGCTGTGGAATACGTTTCACATACTACAGGATATACTGCATTTAACGAATTTGCTGGCCCGGATTTTCTTTAACGATATTATAGGAAAACGTCCGCCTTGATGAACAAAGGAAGGTTATTGATTAAGACGTGCGACATGACACCTGAAAGGTTGTCTTGAGAGAAACGCAGTGTAGCATCCTTTGAAGAGGAAATATTCAGAATTTTAAATTACGCAGCTATGAGGCGTCGCTGTGGAATACGTTTCACATACTACATGATATATTGCATTTAACGAATTTGCTTGCCCGGATTTTCTTTAACAATATTATAGGAAAACGTCCGCCTTGATGAACAACGGAAGGTTTTTGATTAAGACGTGCGACATGGCACCTGAAAGGTTGTCTTGAGAGAAGCGCAGTGTCGCATCCTTTGAAGAGAAAATGTTCAGAATTTTAAATCACGCAGCTATGAGGTGTCGCTGCGGAATACGTTTCACATCCTACATGATATATTGCATTTAACGAATTTGCTGGCCCGTATTTTCTTTAAGGATATTATAGGAAAACGTCCGCCTTGATCAACAAAGGAAGGTTATTGATTAAGACGTGCGACATGACACCTGAAAGGTTGTCTTGAGAGAAACGCAGTGTAGCATCCTTTGAAGAGAAAATGTTCACTGTTTTAAATCACGCAGCTATGAGGCGTCGCTGTGGAATACGTTACACATACTACATATTATATTGCAATTTAACGAATTTGCTGGACCGGTTTTTCTATAACGATAATAAAGGAAATCTTCCGCCTTGATTAACAAAGGAAGGTTATTGATTAAGACGTGCGATATCACGCCTGAAAGGTTTTCTTGAGAGAAACGCAGTTTCGCTTCCTTTGAAGAGAAAATGTTCAGAATTTTAAATCACTCAGCTATGACGCGTCGCTGTGGAATACGTTTCACGTACTACATGATCTATTGCATTTAACGAATTTGCTGGCCCGGATTTTCTTGAACGATATTAGAGGAAAACGTCCGCCTTGATGAACAAAGGAAGGTTATTGATTAAGACGGGCGACATGACACCTGAAAGGTTGTCTTAGGATAAACTCGATGGCGCTTCCTTTGAAGAGAAAATGTTCTAAATTTTAAATCACGCAGCTATAAGGCGTTGCTGTGGAATACGTTACACATGCTACATAATGTATTGCATCTAACCAGTTTGCTGACCCGGATTTTCTTTAGTGATATTAGAGGAACATTTCCGCCATGATGAACAAAGGAAGGTTATTGATTAAGACATGCGACATGACACCTGAAAGGTTGTCTTGAGAGAAACGCAGTGTAGCATACTTTGAAGAGAAAATGTTCAGAATTTTAAATCACGCAGCTATGAGGCGTCGCTGTGGATTACGTTTCACATACTACATGATATATTGCATTTAACGAATTTGCTGGCCCGGATTTTCCTTAACGGTATTATAGGAAAACGTCCGCCTTGATGAACAAAGGAAGGTTATTGATTAAGACGGGCGACATGACACCTGAAAGGTTGTCTTAGGATAAACGCAATGGCGCTTCCTTTGAAGAGAAAATGTTCTGAATTTTAAATCACGCAGCTATGAGGCGTCGTTGTGGAATACGTTACACATACTACATGATGTATTGCATTCAACCAATTTGGTGGCCCCAAGTTTCTTTAACGATATTAGAGGAAAACGTCCACTTTAAAGAACAAAGGAAGGTTGTTGATTAGAACGTGCGACATGACAGCTGAAAGGTTGTCTTGAGAGAAAAGTAGTGGCGCTTCCTTTAAAGAGAAAATGTCCAGAATTTTAAATAACGCAGCTATGAGGCGTCGCTGAGGAATACGTTACAGATGCTACATAATATATTGCGTCTAACCAGTTTGCTGACCCGGATTTTCTTTAATGATATTAGAGAAAAACTTCCGCCTTGATGAACAAAGGAAGGTAATTCATTAAGACGTGCGACATGACACCTGAAAGGTTGTCTTGAGAGAAACGCAGTGTAGCATCCTTTGAAGAGAAAATGTTCAGAATTTTAAATCACACAGCTATGACGCGTCGCTGTGGAATACGTTTCACATACTACATGATCTATTGCATTTAACCAATTTGTTGGCCCTAAGTTTCTTTAACGATATTAGAGGAAAACTTCCGTCTTGATGAACAAAGGAAGGTTATTGATTAAGACGTGCGACATCAAACCTGGAAGGTTGTCTTGAGAGAAACGCAGTGTCGCATCCTTTGAAGAGAAAATGTTCAGAATTTTAAATCACGCACCTATGAGGCGTTGCTGTGGAATACGTTTCACATACTACATGATATATTGCATTTACCGAATTTGCTGGCCCAGATTTTCTTTAACGATATTACAGGAAAACTTCCGCCTTGATGAACAAAGAAAGGTTATAGATTAAGACGTGCGACATCACACCTGGAAGATTGTCTTGAGAGAAACGCAGTGTCGCATCCTTTGAAGAGAAAATGTTCAGAATTTTGAATCACGCATCTATGAGGTGTCGCTGTGGAATACGTTTCACATACTACATGATATATTGCATTTAACGAATTTGCTGGCCCGGATTTTCTTTAACAATATTATAGGAAAACGTCCGCCTTGATGAACAAAGGAAGGTTATTGATTAAGACGTGCGAAATGGCACCTGAAAGGTTGTCTTGAGAGAAGCGCAGTGTCGCATCCTTTGAAGAGAAAATGTTCAGAATTTTAAATCACGCACCTATGAGGCGTTGCTGTGGAATACGTTTCACATACTACATGATATATTGCATTTAACAAATTTGCTGGCACGGATTTTCTTTAACGATATTATAGGAAAACGTCCGCCTTGATGAACAAAGGAAGGTTATTGATTAAGACGTGCGTCATGACACCTGAAAGGTTGTCTTGGGAGAAGCGCAGTGTCGCATCCTTTGAAGAGGAAATGTTCAGAATTTTAAATCGCGCAGCTATGAGGCGTCGCTGTGGAATACGTTTCACATACTACATGATATAATGCATTTAACGAATTTGCTGGCCTGGATTTTCTTTAACAATATTATAGGAAAACGTCCGCCTTGATGAACAAAGGAAGGTTATTGATTAAGAAGTGCGAAATGGCACCTGAAAGGTTGTCTTGAGAGAAGCGCAGTGTCGCATCCTTTGAAGAGAAAATATTCAGAATTTTAAATCACGCACCTATGAGGCGTTGCTGTGGAATACGTTTCACATACTACATGATATATTGCATTTACCGAATTTGCTGGCCCAGATTTTCTTTAACGATATTACAGGAAAACTTCCGCCTTGATGAACAAAGGAAGGTTATTGATTAAGACGTGCGACATCACACCTGGAAGGTTGTCTTGAGAGAAACGCAGTGTCGCATCCTTTGAAGAGAAAATGTTCAGAATTTTAAATCACTCAGCTATGACGCGTCGCTGTGGAATACGTTTCACGTACTACATGATCTATTGCATTTAACGAATTTGCTGGCCTGTATTTTCTTTAAGGATATAATAGGAAAACATCTGCGTTGATGAACAAAGGAAGGTTATTGATTAAGAAGTGGGACATGACACCTGAAAGGTTGTCTTGAGAGAAACGCAGTGTAGCATCCTTTGAAGAGAAAATGTTCAGAGTTTTAAATCACGCAGCTATGAGGCGTCGCTGTGGAATACGTTACACATACTACATATTATATTGCATTTAACTAATTTGCTGGACCGGTTTTTCGTTAACGATAATAAAGGAAATCTTCCGCCGTGATTAACAAAGGAAGGTTAATGATTAACACGTGCGACATCACACCTGAAAGGTTGTCTTGAGAGAAGCGCAGTTTCGCTTCCTTTGAAGAGAAAATGTTCAGAATTTTAAATCACTCAGCTATGACGCGTCGCTGTGGAATACGTTTCACGTACTACATGATCTATTGCATTTAACGAATTTGCTGGCCCGGATTTTCTTGAACGATATTAGAGGAAAACGTCCGCCTTGATGAACAAAGGAAGGTTATTGATTAAGACGGGCGACATGACACCTGAAAGGTTGTCTTAGGATAAACGCAATGGCGCTTCCTTTGAAGATAAAATGTTCTGAATTTTAAATCACGCAGCTATGAGGCGTCGTTGTGGAATACGTTACACATGCAACATAATATTTTGCATCTAACCAATTTGCTGCCCCGAAGTTTCTTTAAGGATATTGGAGAAAAACGTTCACCTTGAAGAACAAAGAACGTGATTGATTAAGACGTGCGACATGACACCTGAAAGGTTGTCTTGAGAGAAACGCAGTGGCGCTTCCTTTGAAGAGAAAATGTACTAAATTTTGAATCACGCAGCTATGAGGGGTTGCTGTGGAATACGTTACACATGCTACATAATATATTGCATCTAACCAGTTTGCTGACCCGGATTTTCTTTAGTGATATTAGAGGAACATTTCCGCCACGATGAACAAAGAAAGTTATTGATTAAGGCATGCGACATGTCACCTGAAAGGCTATCTTGAGAGAAACGCAGTGTCGCATCCTTTGAAGAGAAAATGTTCAGAATTTTATATCACGCAGCTATGAGGTGTCGCTGTGGAATACGTTTCACATACTACATGATATACTGCATTTAACGAATTTGCTGGCCCGGATTTTCTTTAACGATATTATAGGAAAACGTCCGCCTTGATGAACAAAGGAAGGTTATTGATTAAGACGTGCGACATGACACCTGAAAGGGGTTCTTGAGAGAAACGCAGTGTAGCATCCTTTGAAGAGAAAATGTTCAGAATTTTAAATCACGCAGCTATGAGGCGTCGCTGTGGAATACGTTTCACATACTACAGGATATATTGCATTTAACGAATTTGCTGGCCCGGATTTTCTTTAACGATATTATAGGAAAACGTCCGCCTTGATGAAGAAAGGAAGGTTATTGATTAAGACGTCCGTCATGACACCTGAAAGGTTGTCTTGAGAGAAGCGCAGTGTCGCATCCTGTGAAGAGAAAATGTTCAGAATTTTAATCACGCAGCTATGAGGCGTCGCTGTGGAATACGTTTCACATACTACACCATATATTGCATTTAACGAATTTGCTGGCCCGGATATTCTTTAACGATATTATAGGAAAACGTCCGCCTTGATGAACAAAGGAAGGTTATTGATTAAGACGTGCGACATGACAGCTGAAAGGTTGTCTTGAGAGAAACGCAGTGTAGCATCCTTTGAAGAGGAAATATTCAGAATTTTAAATTACGCAGCTATGAGGCGTCGCTGTGGAATACGTTTCACATACTACATGATATATTGCATTTAACGAATTTGCTGGCCCGTATTTTCTTTAACAATATTATAGGAAAACGTCCGCCTTGATGAACAACGGAAGGTTATTGATTAAGACGTGCGACATGGCACCTGAAAGGTTGTCTTGAGAGAAGCGCAGTGTCGCATCCTTTGAAGAGAAAATGTTCAGAATTTTAAATCACGCAGCTATGAGGTGTCGCTGCGGAATACGTTTCACATACTACATGATATATTGCATTTAACGAATTTGCTGGCCCGTATTTTCTTTAACAATATTATAGGAAAACGTCCGCCATGATGAACAAAGGAAGGTTATTGATTAAGACATGCGACATGACACCTGAAAGGTTGTCTTGAGAGAAACGCAGTGTAGCATACTTTGAAGAGAAAATGTCCAGAATTTTAAATCACGCAGCTATGAGGCGTCGCTGTGGATTACGTTTCACATACTACATGATATATTGCATTTAACGAATTTGCTGGCCCGGACTTTCTTTAACGGTATTATAGGAAAACGTCTGCCTTGATGAACAAATGAAGGTTATTGATTAAGACGGGCGACATGACACCTGAAAGGTTGTCTTAGGATAAACGCAATGGCGCTTCCTTTGAAGAGAAAATGTTCTGAATTTTAAATCACGCAGCTATGAGGCGTCGTTGTGGAATACGTTACACATACTACATAATATATTGCATTCAACCAATTTGGTGGCCCCAAGTTTCTTTAACGATATTAGAGGGAAACGTCCACTTTAAAGAACAAAGGAAGGTTGTTGATTAGAACGTGCGACACGACAGCTGAAAGGTTGTCTTGAGAGAAACGTAGTGGCGCTTCCTTTAAAGAGAAAATGTCCAGAATTTTAAATAACGCAGCTATGAGGCGTCGCTGAGGAATACGTTACAGATGCTACATAATATATTGCGTCTAACCAGTTTGCTGACCCGGATTTTCTTTAATGATATTAGAGAAAAACTTCCGCCTTGATGAACAAAGGAAGGTTATTCATTAAGACGTGCGACATGACACCTGAAAGGTTGTCTTGAGAGAAACGTAGTGTAGCATCCTTTGAAGAGAAAATGTTCAGAATTTTAAATCACGCAGCTATGACGCGTCGCTGTGGAATACGTTTCACATACTACATGATCTATTGCATTTAACGAATTTGCTGGCCCGGATTTTCTTTAACGATATTAGAGGAAAACGTCCGCCTTGATGAACAAAGGAAGGTTATTGATTAAGACGGGCGACATGACACCTGAAAGGTTGTCTTAGGATAAACGCGGTGGCGCTTCCTTTAAAGAGAAAATGTGCAGAATTTTAAATAACGCAGCTATGAGGCGTCGCTGAGGAATACGTTACAGATGCTACATAATATATTGCATTCAACCAGTTTGGTGGCCCCAAGTTTCTTTAACGATATTACAGGAAAACTTCCGCCTTGATGAACAAAGGAAGGTTATTGATTAAGACGTGCGACATCACACCTGGAAGGTTGTCTTGAGAGAAACGCAGTGTGGCATCCTTTGAAGAGAAAATGTTCAGAATTTTGAAACACGCAGCTATGAGGTGTCGCTGTGGAATACGTTTCACATACTCCAGGATATATTGCATTTAACGAATTTGCTGGCCCGGATTTTCTTTAACGATATTATAGGAAAACGTCCGCCTTGATGGACAAAGGAAGGTTATTGATTAAGACGTGCGACATGACACCTGAAAGGTTGTCTTGAGAGAAACGCAGTGTAGCATCCTTTGAAGAGGAAATGTTCAGAATTTTAAATCACGCAGCTATGAGGCGTCGCTGTGGAATACGTTACACATACTACATATTATATTGCATATAAGGAATTTGCTGGCCCAGATTTTCTTTAACGGTATTATAGGAAAACGTCCGCCTTGATGAACAAAGGAAGGTTATTGATTAAGACGTGCGACATGACACCTGAAAGGTTGTCTTGAGAGAAGCGCAGTGTCGCATCCTTTGAAGAGAAAATGTTCAGAATTTTAAATCACGCAGCTATGAGGCGTCGCTGTGGAATACGTTTCACATACTACAGGATATATTGGATTTAACGAATTTGCTGGCCCGGATATTCTTTAACGATATTATAGGAAAACGCCCGCCTTGATGAACAAAGGAAGGTTATTGATTAAGACGTGCGACATGGCACCTGAAAGGTTGTCTTGAGAGAAGCGCAGTGTCGCATCCTTTGAAGTGAAAATGTTCAGAATTTTAAATCACGCAGCTATGAGGCGTCGCTGTGGAATACGTTACACATACTACATATTATATTGCATTTAACGAATTTGCTGGCCCGGATTTTCTTTAACGATATTATAGGAAAACGTCCGCCTTGATGAACAAAGGAAGGTTATTGATTAAGACGGGCGACATGACACCTGAAAGGTTGTCTTAGGATAAACTCGATGGCGCTTCCTTTGAAGAGAAAATGTTCTGAATTTTAAATCACGCAGCTATGCGGCGTCGTTGTGGAATACGTTACACATGCAACATAATATTTTGCATCTAACCAATTTGCTGCCCCGAAGTTTCTTTAAGGATATTGGAGAAAAACGTTCACCTTGAAGAACAAAGGAAGGTGATTGATTAAGACGTGCGACATGACACCTGAAAGGTTGTCTTGAGAGAAACGCAGTGGCGCTTCCTTTGAAGAGAAAATGTTCTAAATTTTAAATCACGCAGCTATAAGGCGTTGCTGTGGAATAAGTTACACATGCTACATAATGTATTGCATCTAACCAGTTTGCTGACCCGGATTTTCTTTAGTGATATTAGAGGAACATTTCCGCCATGATGAACAAAGGAAGGTTATTGATTAAGACATGCGACATGACACCTGAAAGGTTGTCATGAGAGAAACGCAGTGTAGCATCCTTTGAAGAGTAAATGTTCAGAATTTTAAATCACGCAGCTATGAGGCGTCGCTGTGGATTACGTTTCACATACTACATGATATATTGCATTTAACGAATTTGCTGGCCCGGATTTTCTTTAACGGTATTATAGGAAAACGTCCGCCTTGATGAACAAAGGAAGGTTATTGATTAAGACGGGCGACATGACACCTGAAAGGTTGTCTTAGGATAAACGCAATGGCGCTTCCTTTGAAGAGAAAATGTTCTGAATTTTAAATCACGCAGCTATGAGGCGTCGTTGTGGAATACGTTACACATACTACAAGATATATTGCATTTAACGAATTTGCTGGCCCGGATTTTCTTTAACGATATTATAGGAAAACGTCCGCCTTGATGAACAAAGGAAGGTTTTTGATTAAGACGTGGGACATGACACCTGAAAGGTTGTCTTGAGAGAAACGCAGTGTAGCATCCTTTGAAGAGAAAATGTTCAGAATTTTAAGTCACGCAGCTATGAGGCGTCGCTTTGGAATACGTTACACATACTACATATTATGTTGCATTTAACGAATTTGCTTGCCCGGATTTTCTTTAAGGTATTATAGGAAAACGTCCACCTTGATGAACAAAGCAAGGTTATTGATTAAGACGTGCGACACGACACCTGAAAGGTTGTCATGAGAGAAACGCAGTGTAGCATCCTTTGAAGAGTAAATGTTCAGAATTTTAAATCACGCAGCTATGAGGCGTCGCTGTGGATTACGTTTCACATACTACATGATATATTGCATTTAACGAATTTGCTGGCCCGGATTTTCTTTAACGGTATTATAGGAAAACGTCCGCCTTGATGAACAAAGGAAGGTTATTGATTAAGACGGGCGACATGACACCTGAAAGGTTGTCTTAGGATAAACGCAATGGCGCTTCCTTTGAAGAGAAAATGTTCTGAATTTTAAATCACGCAGCTATGAGGCGTCGTTGTGGAATACGTTACACATACTACATAATATATTGCATTCAACCAATTTGGTGGCCCCAAGTTTCTTTAACGATATTAGAGGAAAACGTCCAGTTTAAAGAACAAAGGAAGGTTGTTGATTAGAACGTGCGACATGACAGCTGAAAGGTTGTCTTGAGAGAAACGCAGTGGCGCTTCCTTTAAAGAGAAAATGTCCAGAATTTTAAATAACGCAGCTATGAGGCGTCGCTGAGGAATACGTTACAGATGCTACATAATATATTCCGTCTAACCAGTTTGCTGACCCCTATTTTCTTTAATGATATTAGAGAAAAACTTCCGCCTTGATGAACAAAGGAAGGTTATTCATTAGGACGTGCGACATGACACCTGAAAGGTTGTCTTGAGAGAAACGCAGTGTAGCATCCTTTGAAGAGAAAATGTTCAGAATTTTAAATCACGCAGCTATGACGCGTCGCTGTGGAATACGTTTCACATACTACATGATCTATTGCATTTAACGAATTTGCTGGCCCGGATTTTCTTTAACGATATTATTGGAAAACGTCCGCCTTGATGAACAAAGGAAGGTTATTGATTAAGACGGGCGACATGACACCTGAAAGGTTGTCTTAGGATAAACGCAATGGCGCTTCCTTTGAAGAGAAAATGTTCTGAATTTTAAATCCCGCAGCTATGAGGCGTCGTTGTGGAATACGTTACACATACTACATAATATATTGCATTCAACCAATTTGGTGGCCCCAAGTTTCTTTAACGATATTAGAGGAAAACGTCCTGTTTAAAGAACAAAGGAAGGTTATTGATTAAGACGTGCGACATGACAGCTGAAAGGTTTCCTTGAGAGAAACGCAGTGGCGCTTCCTTTAAAGAGAAAATGTGCAGAATTTTAAATAACGCAGCTATGAGGCGTCGCTGAGGAGTACGTTACAGATGCTACATAATATATTGCATTCAACCAGTTTGGTGGCCCCAAGTTTGTTTAACGATATTACAGGAAAACTTCCGCCTTGATGAACAAAGGAAGGTTATTGATTAAGACGTGCGACATCACACCTGGAAGGTTGTCTTGAGAGAAACGCAGTGTCGCACCTTTTGAAGAGAAAATGTTCAGAATTTTGAATCACGCAGCTATGAGGTGTCGCTGTGGAATACGTTTCACATTCTACAGGATATATTGCATTTAACGAATTTGCTGGCCCGGATTTTCTTTAACGATATTATAGGAAAACGTCCGCCTTGATGGACAAAGGAAGGTTATTGATTAAGACGTGCGACATGACACCTGAAAGGTTGTCTTGAGAGAAACGCAGTGTAGCATCCTTTGAAGAGGAAATGTTCAGAATTTTAAATCACGCAGCTATGAGGCGTCGCTGTGGAATACGTTACACATACTACATGATATATTGCATTTAACGAATTTGCTGGCCCGGATTTTCTTTAACAATACTATAGTAAAACGTCCGCCTTGATGAACAAAGGAAGGTTATTGATTAAGACGTGCGACATGGCACCTGAAAGGTTGTCTTGAGAGAAACGCAGTGTAGCATCCTTTGAAGAGAAAATGTTCAGAGTTTTAAATCACGCAGCTATGAGCCGTCGCTGTGGAATACGTTACACATACTACATATTATATTGCATTTAACGAATTTGCTGGACTGGATTTTCTTTAACGATAATAAAGGAAATCTTCCGCCTTGATTAACAAAGCAAGGTTATTGATTAAGACGTGCGACATCACACCTGAAAGGTTGTCTTGAGAGAAACGCAGTTTCGCTTCCTTTGAAGAGAAAATGTTCAGAATTTTAAATCACTCAGCTATGACGCGTCGCTGTGGAATACGTTTCACGTACTACATGATCTATTCCATTTAACGAATTTCCTGGCCCGAATTTTCTTGAACGATATTAGAGGAAAATGTCCGACTTGATGAACAAAGGAAGGTTATTGATTAAGACGGGCGACATGACACCTGAAAGGTTGTCTTAGGATAAACGCAATGGCGCTTCCTTTGAAGAGAAAATGTTCTGAATTTTAAATCACGCAGCTTTGAGTCGTCGTTGTGAAATACGTTACACATGAAACATAATATTTTGCATCTAACCAATTTGCTGCCCCGAAGTTTCTTTAAGGATATTGGAGAAAAACATTCACCTTGAAGAACAAAGGAAGGTGATTGATTAAGACGTGCGACATCACACCTTAAAGGTTGTCTTGAGAGAAACGCAGTGGCGCTTCCTTTGAAGAGAAAGCGTTCTAAATTTTAAATCACGCAGCTATGAGGCGTTGCTGTGGAATACGTTACACATGCTACATAATATATTGCATCTAACCAGTTTGCTGACCCGGATTTTCTTTAGTGATATTAGAGGAACATTTCCGCCTTGATGAACAAAGGAAAGGTATTTATTAAGACATGCGACATGTCACCTGAAAGGCTATCTTGTGAGAAACGCAGTGTCGCATCCTTTGAAGAGAAAATGTTCAGAATTTTAAATCACGCAGCTATGAGGCGTCGTTGTGGAATACGTTTCACATACTACAAGATATATTGCATTTAACGAATTTGCTGGCCCGGATTTTCCTTAACGATATTATAGGAAAACGTCCGCCTTGATGAACAAAGGAAGGTTATTGACTAAGACGTGCGACATGACACCTGAATGGTTGTCTTGAGAGAAACGCAGTGTAGCATCCTTCGAAGAGAAAATGTTCAGAATTTTAAGTCACGCAGCTATGAGGCGTCGCTGTGGATTACGTTTCACATACTACATGATATATTGCATTTAACGAATTTGCTGGCCCGGATTTTCTTTAACGATATTAAAGGAAAACGTCAGCCTCGATGAACAAAGGAAGGTTATTGATTAAGACGTGCGACATGACACCTGAAAGGTTGTGTTGAGAGAAGCGCAGTGTCGCATCCTTTGAAGAGAAAATGTCCAGAGTTTTAAATCACGCAGCTATGAGGCGTCGCTGTGGAATACGTTACACATACTACATATTATATTGCATTTACCGAATTTGCTGGCCCGGATTTTCTTTAACGGTATTATAGGAAAACGTCCGCCTTGATGAACAAAGGAAGCTTATTGATTAAGACATGCGACATGTCACCTGAAAGGTTATCTTGAGAGAAACGCAGTGACGCTTCCTTTGAAGAGAAAATGTTCAGAATTTTAAATCACGCAGCTATGAGGCGTCGCTGTGGAATACGTTTCACATACTACATGATCTATTGCATTTAACGAATTTGCTGGCCCGGATTTTCTTTAACGATATTAGAGGAAAACGTCCGCCTTGATGAACAAAGGAAGGTTATTGATTAAGACGGGCGACATGACACCTGAAAGGTTGTCTTAGGATAAACGCAATGGCGCTTCCTTTGAAGAGAAAATGTTCAGAATTTTAAATCACGCCGCTATGAGGCGTCGCTGTGGAATACGTTTCACATACTACATGATATATTGCATTTAACGAATTTGCTGGCCCGGATTTTCTTTAACGGTATTATAGGAAAACGTCCGTCTTGATGAACAAAGGAAGGTTATTGATTAAGACGTGCGACATGACAACTGTAAGGTTGTCTTAGAGAAACGCAGTGTAGCATCCTTTGAAGAGGACATGTTCAGAATTTTAAATCACGCAGCTATGAGGCGTCGCTGTGGAATACGTTACACATACTACATATTATATTGCATTTAACGAATTTGCTGGCCCGGATTTTCTTTAACGGTATTATAGGAAAACGTCCGCCTTGATGAACAAAGGAAGGTTATTGATTAAGACGTGCGACATGACACCTGAAAGGTTGTCATGAGAGAAATGCAGTGTAGCATCCTTTGAAGAGTAAATGTTCAGAATTTTAAATCACGCAGCAATGAGGCGTCGCTGTGGATTACGTTTCACATACTACATGATATATTGCATTTAACGAATTTGCTGGCCCCGATTTTCTTTAACGGTATTATAGGAAAACGTCCGCCTTGATGAACAAAGGAAGGTTATTGATTAAGACGTGCGACATCACACCTGGAAGGCTGTCTTGAGAGAAACGCAGTGTCGCATCCTTTGAAGAGAAAATGTTCAGAATTTTGAATCACGCAGCTATGAGGTGTCGCTGTGGAATACGTTTCACATACTACATGATATATTGCATTTAACGAATTTGCTGGCCCGGATTTTCTTTAACGATATTATAGGAAAACGTCCGCCTTGATGAACAAAGGAAGGTTTTTAATTAAGACGTGCGTCATGACACCTGAAAGGTTGTCTTGAGAGAAACGCAGTGTAGCATCCTTTGAAGAGGAAATGTTCAGAATTTTAAATCACGCAGCTATGAGGCGTCGCTGTGGAATACGTTTCACATACTACATGATATATTGCATTTAACGAATTTGCTGGCCCGGATTTTCTTTAACAATATTATAGGAAAACATCCGCCTTGATGAACAAAGGAAGGTTATTGATTAAGACGTGCGACATGGCACCTGAAAGGTTGTCTTGAGAGAAGCGCAGTGTCGCATCCTTTGAAGAGAAAATGTTCAGAAATTTAAATCACGCAGCTATGAGGCGTCGCTGCGGAATACGTTTCACATACTACATGATATATTGCATTTAACGAATTTTGCTGGCCCGTATTTTCTTTAAGGATATTATAGGAAAACGTCCGCCTTGATGAACAAAGGAAGGTTATTGATTAAGACGTGCGACATGACACCTGAAAGGTTGTCTTGAGAGAAACGCAGTGTAGCATCCTTTGAAGAGAAAATGTTCAGAGTTTTAAATCACGCAGCTATGAGGCGCCGCAGTGGAATACGTTACACATACTACATATTATATTGCATTTAACGAATTTGCTGGACCGGATTTTCTTTAACGATAATAAAGGAAATCTTCCGCCTTGATTAACAAAGGAAGGTTATTGATTAAGACGTGCGACATCACACCTGAAAGGTTGTCTTGAGAGAAACGAGGTTTTGCTTCCTTTGAAGAGGAAATGTTCAGAATTTTAAATCACTCAGCTATGACGCGTCGCTGTGGAATACGTTTCACGTACTACATGATCTATTGCATTTAACGAATTTGCTGGCCCGGATTTTCTTTAACGATATTAGAGGAAAACGTCCGACTTGATGAACAAAGGAAGGTTATTGATTAAGACGGGCGACATGACACCTGAAAGGTTGTCTTAGGATAAACGCAATGGCGCTTCCTTTGAAGAGAAAATGTTCTGAATTTTAAATCACGCAGCTTTGAGGCGTCGTTGTGAAATACGTTACACATGCAACATAATATTTTGCATCTAACCAATTTGCTGCCCCGAAGTTTCTTTAAGGATATTGGAGAAAAACGTTCACCTTGAAGAACAAAGGAAGGTGATTGATTAAGACGTGCGACATGACACCTGAAAGGTTGTCTTGAGAGAAACGCAGTGGCGCTTCCTTTGACGAGAAAATGTTCTAAATTTTAAATCACGCAGCTATGAGGCGTTGCTGTGGAATACGTTACACATGCTACATAATATATTGCATCTAACCAGTTTGCTGACCCGGATTTTCTTTAGTGATATTAGAGGAACGTTTCCGCCTTGATGAACAAAGGGAAGTTATTGATTAAGACATGCGACATGTCACCTGAAAGGCTATCTTGAAAGAAACGCAGTGTCGCATCCTTTGAAGAGAAAATGTTCAGAATTTTAAATCACGCAGCTATGAGGCGTCGCTGTGGAATACGTTTCACATACTACAAGATATATTGCATTTAACGAAGTTGCTGGCCCGGATTTTCTTTAACAATATTATAGGAAAACGTCCGCCTTGATGAACAAAGGAAGGTTATTGACTAAGACGTGCGACATGACACCTGAAAGGTTGTCTTGAGAGAAACGCAGTGTAGCATCCTTTGAAGAGAAAATGTTCAGAATTTTAAGTCACGCAGCTATGAGGCGTCGCTGTGGATTACGTTTCACATACTACATGATATATTGCATTTAACGAATTTGCTGGCCGGATTTTCTTTACCGATATTAAAGGAAAACGTCAGCCCTGATGAACAAAGGAAGGTTATTGATTAAGACGTGCGACATGACACCTGAAAGGTTGTCTTGAGAGAAACGCAGTGGCGCTTCCTTTGAAGGGAAAATGTTCTAAATTTTAAATCACGCAGCTATGAGGCGTTGCTGTGGAATACGTTACACATGCTACATAATATATTGCATCTAACCAGTTTGCTGACCCGGATTTTCTTTAGTGATATTAGAGGAACATTTCCGCCTTGATGAACAAAGGAAGGTTATTGATTAAGACATGCGACATGTCACCTGAAAGGTTATCTTGAGAGAAAGGTAGTGACGCTTCCTTTGAAGAGAAAATGTTCAGAATTTTAAATCACGCAGCTACGAGGCGTCGCTATGGAATACGTTACACATACTACATAATATATTGCATTCAACCAATTTAGTGGCCCCAAGTTTCTTTAACGATATTACAGGAAAACGTCCGCCCTGATGAACTAAGGAAGGTTATTGATTAGAACTTGCGACATGACACCTGAAAGGTTTCCTTCAGAGAAACGCAGTGGCGCTTACTTTGAAGAGAAAATGTTCAGAATTTTAAATCACGCAGCTATGAGGCGTCGCTGTGGAATACGTTACACATACTACATAATATATTGCATTCAACCAATTTGGTGGCCCCAAGTTTCTTTAACGATATTAGAGGAAAACTTCCGCCTTGATGAACACAGGAGGGTTATTGATTAAGACGTGCGACAAGACACCTGAAAAGTTGTCTTGAGAGAATCGCCGTGGCGCTTCCTTTGAAGAGAAAATCTTCTGAATTTTAAATCACGGAGCTATGAGGTGTCGCTGTGGAATGCGTTACACATGCTACCTAATATTGTCACCCTGCTATGGCAACTAAAACTGTTTAGCACCGACAGACTGGGACAAAACGTCTGCCTTTAGCGATGGCTGGTCCTCGGAGAGCCCGCGCTCAACCAGGAACTTCGTCGTTCTCGCCTTAAGGGTCCCTTGTCAACACGTGCACACCTATGTCGCGTCATTGCTCCCCTCTCAAAAGCGACCGGCCCGGTCGCTTCAAGGGCAGCGGGCGCGCACTATGGGCAAGAGTGTCAACATGAAAAGGCAAACAAAAAAACACATGCAGGAATGTACACAATGCTGAAGCGGTTTGTGAAGGTTGCTTGGCCCTGGCGTGCGTAGTACGGCTTCATCCGTACTACGTGGACGACTTCAGCATGTGGACGGCGTCGGTTCGAACCAGGATCTGAGGTTTGAGGCACCACCTCGTAGTTCACATCACTGAGGCGGCGTACGACTTCGTAGGGGCCGAAGTAGCGGCGCAACAATTTCTATGAGAGCCCGCGGTGTCGGATAGGTGTCCACACCCACACGCGGTTGCCTGGTATCATCATCATCATCATCATCATCAGCCTGATTACGCCCACTGCAGGGCAAAGGCCTCTCCCATACTTCTCCAACTACCCCGGTCATGTACTAATTGTGGCCATGTTGACCCTCCAAACTTCCTAATCTCATCTGCCCACCTAACTTTCTGTCGCCCCCTGCTACGCTTCCCTTCCCTCGGAATCCAGTCCGTAACCCTTAATGACCATCGGTTATCTTCCCTTCTCATTACATGTCCTGCCCATGCCCATTTCTTTTTCTTGATTTCAACTAAGATGTCATTAACGCGCGTTTGTTCCCTCACCCAATCTGCTCTTTTCTTATCCCTTAACGTTACACCTATCATTTTTCTTTCCATAGCTCGTTGCGTCGTCCTCAATTTAAGTAGAACCCTTTTCGTAAGCCTCCAGGTTTCTGCCCCGTACGTGAGTACTGGTAAGACACAGCTGTTATACACTTTTCTCTTGAGGGATAATGGCAACCTGCTGTTCATGATATGCGAATGCCTGCCAAACGCACCCCAGCCCATTCTTATTCTTCTGATTATTTCACTCTCATGATCTGGATCAGCAGTCACTACCTGTCCTAAGTAGATGTATTCCCTTACCACTTCCAGTGTTCAAGTACTGGACATTCCGTAGGGTCCGCTTGTAACGGCAGGCGTCGGCATTCTGCTGGGTGCGGATGCGATTCCGGGCAAGCTGGCGAGCTTCCTCGGCTTTCGACGAAATCTTCAGTGTTGTCATTCCTTGTGGTTCCATGGTCTACCGGGAGCATGGCGTCTAAGGGGGTTGTAACGCGACGTCCGTAAACAAGCTCGAATGGTGTAAACTCGGTGGTCTCCTGCACAGCGGTATTGTAAGCAAACGTGACGTATGGTAAAATTTCATCCCATGTTTTGTGTTCCACATCAATGTACATGGAGAGCATGTCGGCTAATGTTCTGTTTAGGCGCTCTGTTAAGCCGTTAGTTTGGGGATGATAGGCTGTGGTCTTTCGGTGGTCGGTGTGCGTCAGTGTGATGACTTGTTGCAATAACTCCGCTGTAAACGCTGCACCGCGGTCAGTAATGAGTACAGCGGGTGCACCGTGGCGAAGCACGATGTTTTGGACGAAGAAGCTGGCGACTTCAGCAGCAGTTCCCCGTGGTACAGCTTTTGTCTCCGCATAGCAAGTTAAATAGTCAGTTGCCACGATTATCCACTTATTTTGCAAAGAGGACGTGGGGAGCGGCCCAAGAAGGTCCATTCCCACTTGCTGGAACGGCGCCGGAGGCGGATCCAAAGGCTGGAGGAGGCCGGCAGGCTTGACGGGTGGAACTTTACGCCTCTGACAGTCACGGCATGTTCGCACATAGCGCTGAACCGATGAAAATAGGTGTGGCCAATAGTATTTTTGCCGTATGCGCGCTAATGTCCTCGCGAAGCCTAAGTGGCCGGCACAGGGATCGTCGTGACACGCCTGTAAAACTTCTTCGCGTAGTGCCGTCAGAACGACGAGAAGGAACGTTTCCTGGCTGTTCTCAAAATTTTTCTTGTACAGGACATCGTTTCGCAGGCAGTACGACGTCAATCCTCGTGAAAGTGGGCGTGGGACAACAACGTAAGCTCCCTCGAGATATCGGATGACTGGAAGCAGCTCAGAGTCTGCACGTTGATAGTCAGCCATGCGCACCACGTCGACGACACCAAGAAACGGCAAATCTAGCTCCAAGTCGGAGGATGTCAAGGGAATAGGAGAACGTGACAAGCAGTCAGCGTCGCTATGCTTATGGCCGGATCTGTAGACAACAGTTATGTCGTATTCCTGGAGGCGGAGGCTCCAACGAGCGAGGCGACCTGACGGGTCTCGTAGATTGGCAAGCCAGCAGAGCGAGTGGTGATCACTGATCGCTCGAAATGGCCGGCCGTATAAGTAGGGTAGGAACTTGCTGATGGCACACACGACTGCTAAGCATTCTTTTTCGGTCGTTGAATAATTAGCTTCTGCTTTTGTCAGACTACGACTGTCGTACGCAATTACATGTTCTGTGCCATCTTGCCATAGAACCAGAATGGCCCCGAGTCCTACATTGCTAGCGTCGGTGTGTATTTCTGTTGCCGCGGTGTCATCAAAATGCGCCAGCACTGGAGCGGATTGAAGGCGTTTACGCAATTTCGTGAAGGCCTGCTCTTGTTCTTCCGTCCACGCAAAGGGCACATCTTGTCGCGTCAGTCTCGTGAGCGGTTCAGCAATCCTTGAGAAGCCTTCAACGAAACGACGGTAGTAAGCGCAGAGGCGCAGGAACCGCTGAACAGACTTTTTGTCTTTAGGACGAGGAAACTCGGCAACGGCAGCGAGTTTTTCTGGGTCTGGTCGTACTCCTTGGGAGCTGACCACGTGGCCTAGACACTTGAGTTCCTGGAAGCCAAAGTAACATTTTTCAGGCTTGATGGCGAGGTTGGCCTTGCGTATTGCGGTAAGAACACTTCGGAGCCTGGCGAGATGTTCATCGAACGTGCTGGAAAACACAACAACGTCGTCTAGGTACCCTAGACATGTCTGCCACTTTAGTCCAACGAGTACAGTGTCCATCATTCGTTGGAACGTAGCAGGGGCGGAGCAGAGACCGAAAGGCAGCACTTTAAATTCGTACAGCCCATCGGGAGTCACGAAGGCGGTTTTTTCACGGTCACGCTCATCCACTTCGATTTGCCAGTAGCCTGACTTTAGGTCTAACGAAGTGAAGAACTGAGCATGACGCAGACGGTCCAAAGCGTCATCGATTCATGGCAGGGGATAAACGTCGCGTTTGGTGACTCGGTTTAGCCGTCTGTAGTCAACGCAGAAGCGGAGTGTGTTGTCTTTCTTTTTTACTAGTACGACAGGCGATGCCCACGGACTTGTAGGCGGCTGGATGACGTCATCATTTAGCCTTTCTTGAACTTGACGCTTAATCGCCTCCCGCTCCATAGGTGACACGCGATACGGATGCTGACGAACAGGCCGCGCCGACTCCTCTGTAACTATCCGGTGTTGCGTAACGGAAGTGCGCTGGACTTTGGATTCCGTGGAAAAACACCCGGAGAATTCTGTCAGTAGGCCCAGCAGCTGATCCTTCTGGACATCTGCTAATTCAGCATTAATGTGGACGCGGGTATTCAGGCTGGCGTGAGTTGTTGCGTCTGGTGAAGTCACTTGTAACGTGCCGATATCGGAGAAGTCAGCAATTTCGTTCAGGAATGCCACAGCTGTACCTTGAGGGACGTGCTGATACTCATGGCTGAAGTTTGTCAACAACACTTGCGAGCACTTATGCTGAATTCGAACAAGGCCCCGGTCGATGCAGATGTGTTTTTCAAGCAGCAGCGGGATATTTGCCTCGGCAATACCCTCATAGCCGTGGAATGCGTCGCAGGTGACGAGGGTCAATACGCTGCTCCTTGGCGGCACCGTGATGTTCTCGTCAACAATCCTCAAGGCGTTGACATACGTGTCGTCAGTGCTGCTCCCTGCTAAGGCCTGCGCCGTCGAAAACGTTACCCGCGACTTTTGTAAGTTGATCACAGCTCCATTAGCCTGCAGAAAGTCCATTCCCAGAATTAGGTCCCTCGAGCAGCTTGGGAGGATAACGAAATCTCCGAGGTACGTAAACCCACGAATGCTCACTCGCGCTGTGCATCTTCCTACCGGGGTTAGCAGATGTCCTCCTGCAGTTCGAATCTGCAACCCTGTCCACTCGGTAGAAACTTTCTTCAGCTTGCAGGCAAGGTCCATGCTCATAACGGAGGTGTCCGCTCCAGTGTCGATTAACGCCATTATTTCTTCGTCGTCTATGGTGACGGGAATGTTCGACGTTACTACCTCTCGTAAGGTGTTCGACTCCGTCTGTACGTCTGCGTCGTTCTGTTTTCGTCGTTGTCGTCGTAGTGGAGGATATTGCGTACGGTCGGCGTCAGCGGCCTCACCTCCGGAGGTCGCTGAACTCAGTTTTCCCGACCCGCCGGGCTAGGCGAGCGGCATCTCAGAGCGCCGCGAGTAAAGGATTGGCTTGGTGATGGAGACCTGTAACGAGCAGGAGACGACGAACGGTGCTCCGGCCATCGAAGATCAACATTGCGACGATTTGCGACGAAACTCTCTATATCCGGCGGCCGCTAACCAGGTCGTGGACGAGGTACATTCGGCGAGAATCCACGAAGCCCCACATGACGATAAGGACACATTCTGTAGATGAGCCCGGCTTCGCCACAATGAAAACAAAGGGGTTTGTAGTCTGGGGTGCGCCAGACGTCGCTCTTCCTAGTCCTTGCTTCGGCGATGTGTGGTGGGCTGCGAGGCGGCCTGAAGCTTACGTCCATTTGTTGAGTGGGGTGTACCATGTTGCACGCAATTGAGGGCGGCGGACGGCGTACTGCTTCAGCGTAACTCATTTCGGCGTGTGGTACCTGCTGTGGTGCCTCGTACTGTCCAGGAACATGTACGGCCTGTCGGACCTCGGCGCGCACCATTTCCGCAATGCAAAGTTGTCCCACAGGGGCCGTGGTCGTCTGCATCTTCTGCAGTTCCTCCTTGACGACAGCCCTGATGAGTTCTCGCAAGGCGCCAACGTTGTTACCGAGGGTAACGGCAGAGAGCTCCCTTGAAATCACGGCGTCGCGGTTGTTTTGCCTGGCCCGCTGTTGAAGGCCTTTTCCATAGTAGTGGCTTCATCATGGAACTCTGCAAGTGTCGTCGGCCGATTTCGAATTAGGCCTGCAAAATTTCCTCTTTGACGCCGCACAAGAGATGGCGCACCTTCTTTGTTTCAGTCATCAAAGGGTCCGCACGTATGAACAGCCGATTCATGTCTTCTACGTACGCAGTCACTCGCTCATTGGGGCCTTGAATTCTTGCCTTCAATGCTAACTCCGCTCTCTCCTTCCTGTCCGCCCTGGCGAAGGCATTGAGGAACTGCCTGCGAAATTCTTCCCATGACGTCAGTGCCGCCTCGTGGTTCTCAAACCATATTTTCGCGGAATCTTCAAGAGCGAAGTACACGTAACGTAGCTTACGCTCGCGGTTCCAGTCGTTGAGGTTGGCAACCTGGTCAAAATGGTCAAGCCAGTCATCGGCGTCCTCTGAAGCACTTCCGTGGAACAGATTCGGCGTCCGGATGGATTGACGACAACGTGCGATGCTGCAGGAGTGGCGGGAGGTGGTTGGGTCGTCATTTTAGTTCGTTCAGGTAACAGACCGTGCTGTGGCTGGAGTCCCTGGAGGCGTCGGCTGGCACGTACGTGCACAGGGGTAAGCTCGGTTGAACTACTCGCCGGGCTGAGGTCAGGGTAATGCTCGGGAGAGCTTAACATCGACCGTACCCCGCACCTCCACCAGAATTGTCACCCAGCTATGGCAACTAAAACAGTTTAGCAGCGACAGACTGGGACAAAACGTCTGCCTTTAGCGATGGCTGGTCCTCGGAGAGGCCGCGCGCAACCACGAACTTCGTCGTTCTCGCCTTAAGGGTCCCGTGTCAACACGTGCAAACCTATTACGCGTCAATATATTGCATCTGACCAGTTTGCTAACCAGGATTTTCTTTAACGATATCAGAGGAAAATTTCCGCCTTGATGAACAAAGGAAGGTTATTGATTAGGACGTGCGACATGACACCTGAAAGGTTGTCTTGAGAGAAACGCAGTTTCGCTTCCTTTGAAGAGAAACTGCGATTCCGCCTTTTCATCTGTATTTAGTAAAGAAACCGACATGCCACCCCCTGTACGCTCCAATGTTCTCGGAACTGTTATGCCGCCAATTTTCTTTGTCGCATCTGGAATTTCTGCCATAATCGACAAACTTAAACTATCTTCATCAGCCGGGATCGATAACATTAACTCAAAATTTCTAATGAACACTCAAAACATTTGTGCATCATTTTTGTGTTTACTGTACTCACAGTCACTTTCCACGGGCCAGCTTCCTGCTGATTGGAAATACGGAAAGGTCATTCCAGTCTTCAAGTCAGGTATCAGAGAATCACCGCTAAACTACCGACCCATTTCTTTAACCAGTATCCCGTGCAAAATCATGGAGCATGTCATTTACACACATACCATGGACTTCCTCGATTCTAATAATTTCTTCAATCCTGCGCAGCATGGATTTCGCAGGGGTTTTTCGTGCGAAACACAATTGGCCATGTTTGCGCACGACTTACATGCAAACTTAGACTGCAATTTTCAGACTGACGCCATTTTTCTGGACTTCGCGAAAGCATTTGACAAAGTACCCCATAAACGCCTTCTACTCAAACTTTCACTGTTGAATCTTCACCCCGACATCATAAATTGGATCCGTGATTTTTTAAATAACCGCTCTCAGGCTGTTTTTGTGAACAATGCTACCTCTACTTCCCTTCCAGTAACATCAGGCGTCCCGCAAGGGTCCGTCCTTGGCCCGCTTTTATTCCTTATATACATTAACGACCTACCAACTCATGTATCTTGTAATATCCGAATGTTTGCCGATGACTGTGTTATTTATCGCACTGTTGTCAACGCATCTGATCAATTAACCCTTCAAAGTGATCTTAACCATGTAAAGCAATGGTGCGATGATTGGCTCATGGAACTTAACCCTCACAAATGCAAAACCTTATCTTTCAACCGCCGCCGCTTTCCACTTGTTTTTTCTTATGCGATTAGCAGCGTTCCTGTCGAAGCAGTTCAATCGTTTAAGTATCTGGGAGTCACTTTCTGTCATGACCTTTCTTGGGCTTTGCACGTCACTAACGTCATATCATCTGCAAATAAAACACTTGGATTTTTGCGACGTCATCTACATAACGCACCTAAGAACGTGAAATTGCTAGCTTACAAAACTCTCGTGCGAACAAAATTGGAATATGCTTCACCAATTTGGAACCCGCGACAAGCTTATATTCAAGACGCCCTTGAGTCACTTCAAAACCGTGCCACTAGATTCATTCATCGTTCGTATTCTTATGATGTGAGTGTGTCATCACTAAAATTAGAATCTAATTTACCCCTTCTCTCGTGTCGCCGCCGTATCGCCAGTCTTTCTTTATTCTATAAACTTTTTCATAGCTCGATGGGCATCCCGCCATACATTGTTCCACCAACACGCATATCTAACCGCACTGGTCATCCTCTTCAAGTCGCGCGCCCACGTGCACGCACCGTTACCTTTTCTACGTCATTTTTTCCTCGTACAGCTGCTGACCGGAATGGCCTTCCGGGAGACACCGCTGCCATCCCTTGTCCATCCACCTTCATAGAAAGCGTCACCAATCACCATTCACCATAGATTAACACATGGTTTCTCCTTATTTCTGTGTAACCCACCCCTTATGTAATACCCCGTTACGGGGTCTTTAAGGAATAAAAATGAAATGAAATGAAATGAAAATGTTCAGAATTTTAAATCACGCAGCTATGAGGCGTCGCTGTGGAATACGTTACACATGCTACATATTGTAGGCATCTAACCAGTTTGCTGAGCCGGATTTTCTTTAGTGACATTAGAGGAAAACTTCCGCCTTGATGAACAAAGGTAGGTTATTTATTCAGACGTGCGACATGACACCCCAAAGGTTGTCTTGTAACAAACGCAGTGGTGCTTTCTTTGAAAAGAAAATGTTCAGAATTTCTAATCACGCAGCTATGAGGCGTCGCATTGGAATACGTTACACATGCTACATTACATATTGCATCTAACCAGTTTGCTGACCCGGATTTTCTTTAGTGATATTAGAGGAAAATTTCCGCCTTGATGAACAAAGGAAGGTTATTGATCAAGACGTACGACATGACACTGAAAGGTTGGCTTGAGAAAAACCCAGTGGCGCTTGTTTGGAAGAGAAAATGTTCAGAATTTTAAGTCACGCAGCTTTGAGGCGTCGCTGTGGAATACGTTACAGATACTACATAATATATTGCATTACACCAATTTGCTGGCCCGAAGTTTCTTTAACGATATAGAGGAAAACGCCCACCCTGATAAACAAAGGAAGGTTATTGATTGAGACGTGCGACATGACACCTGAAAGGTTGTCTTGAGAGGAACGCAGTGGCGCTTCCTTTGAAGAGAAAATGTTCAGAATTTTAAATCACGCAGCTATGAGGCGTCACTGTGGAATACGTTACACATGCTACATAATATATAGCATCTAACCAGTTTGCTGACCCGGATTTTCTTTAACGATATTAGAGAAAAACTTCCGCCTTGATGAACTAAGGAAGGTTATTGATTAAGACGTGCGACATGACACCTTAAAGGTTGTCTTGAGAGAAACGCAGTGACACTTTCGTTGAAGAGAATTGTTCTGAACTTTAAATCACGCAGCTATGAGGCGTCGCTGTGGAAAACGTTACACATGCTACATAGTATATTGCATCTAACCAGTTTGCTGACCCGGATTTGCTTTAACGATATTATAAGAAAATTTCCGCATTGATGAACAAAGGAAGGTTGTTGATTAAGACTTGCGACATGACACCTGAAAGGTTGTCTTGAGAGAAACGCAGTTTCGCTTCCTTTGAAGAGAAAATGTTCACAATTTTAAATCACGCAGCTATGAGCCATCGCTGTCGAATACGTTTCATATACTACATGATCTATTGCATCTAACGAATTTGATGGCCCAGATTTTCTTTAACGATCTTAGAGGAAAACGTCTGCCTTGATGAACAAAGGAAGGTTATTGATTAAGACGTGCGACATGACACCTGAAAGGTTGTCTTGAGAGAAACGCAGTTTCGCTTCCTTTGAGGAGAAAATGTTCAGAATTTTGAATCACGCAGCTATGAGGCAACGCAGCCGAATACGTTTCACATACTACATGATCTATTGCATTTAACGAATTTGATGGCCCAGACTTTCTTTAACGATATTAGAGGAAAACGTCCGCCTTGATGAACAAAGGAAGGTTATTGATTAAGACGTGCGACATCACACCTGAAAGGTCGTCTTGAGAGAAACGCAGTTTCGCTTCCTTTGAAGAGAAAATGTTCAGAATTTTAAATCACGCAGCTATGAGGCGTCGCTGTGGAATACGTTACAAATACTACATATTATATTGCAGCTAACCAATTTGCCTGCCCAGATTTTCTTTAACGATATTACAAGAAAACATCCGCCTTGATGAACAAAGGAAGGTTATTGATTAAGACGTGCGACATCACGCCTGAAAGGTCGTCTTGGGAGAAACGCAGTTTCGCTTCCTTTGAAGAGAAAATGTTCAGAATTTTAAATCACGCAGCTATTAGGCGTCGCTGTGGAATACGTTACAAATACTACATATTATATTGCAGCTAACCAATTTGCTGGCCCGGACTTTCTTTAACGATATCAAAGGAAAACTTCCGCCTTGATGAACAAAGGAAGGTTATTGATTAGGACGTGCAACATGACACCTGAAAGGTTGTCTTGAGAGAAGCGCAATGGTGCTTCCATTGAAGAGAAAATGTTCTGAATTTTAAATCACGCAACTATAAGGCGTCGCTGTGGAATACGTTTCACATGCTACATGATATATTGCATTTACCGAATTTGCTGGCCCGGATTTTCTTTAACGATATTAGAGGAAAACGTACGCCTTGATGAACAAAGGAAGGTTATTGATTAAGACGTGTGACATGACACCTGAAAGGTTGTCTTGAGAGAAGCGCAGTGTCGCATCTTTTGAAGAGAAAATGTTCAGAATTTTTAATCACGCAGCTATGAGGCGTCGCTGTGGAATACGTTTTACATGCTACATGATATATTGCATTTAACGAATTTGCTGGCCCGGATTTTCTTTAACAATATTATAGGAAAACGTCCGCCTTGATGAACAAAGGAAGGTTATTGATTAAGACGTGCGACATGACACCTGATAGGTTGTCTTGAGGGAAACGCAGTTGCGCTTCCTTTGAGGAGAAAATGTTCAGAATTTCGAATCACGCACCTATGAGGCATCGCTGTCGAATACGTTTCACATACTACATGATCTATTGCATCTAACAAATTTGCTGGCCCGGATTTTCTTTAACGATATTAGAGGAAAACTTCCGCTTTGATGAACAAAGGAAGGTTATTGATTAAGACGTGCGACATGACACCTGAAAGGTTGTCTTGAGAGAAACGCAGTTTCGCTTCCTTTGAGGAGAAAATGTTAAGAATTTTGAATCACGCAGCTATGAGTCAACGCTGTGGAATACGTTTCACATACTACATGAAATATTGCGTTTAACGAATTTGCTGGCCCGGATTTTCTTTAACGATATTAGAGGAAAACGTCCACCTTGAAGAACAAAGGAAGGTTATTGATTAAGACGTGCGACATGACACCTAAAGGATGTCTTGTAACAAACGCAGCGGCGCATCCTTTGAAGAGAAAATGTTCTTAATTTTAAATCACGCAGCTATGAGGCATTGCTGTGGAATACGTTTCACATACTACATGATATATTGCATTTAACGAATTTGCTGGCCCAGATTTTCTTTAACGATATTAGACGAAAACGTCCGCCTTGAAGAACAAAGGAAGGTTATTGATTAAGACGTGCGACATGACACCTGAAAGGTTGTCTTGAGAGAAACGCAGTTTCGCTTCCTTTGAGGAGAAAATGTTCAGAATTTTGGATCACGCAGCTATGAGGCGTCGCTGTAGAATACGTTTCACATACTACATGGTATATTGCAATTAACGAATTTGCTGAGCCCGGATTTTCTTTAACGATATAAGAGGAAAACGTCCGCCTTGATGAACAAGGGAAGGTTATTGATTATGACGTGTGACGTGACACCTGAAAGGTTGTCTTAATAGAAGCGCAGTGGCGCTTCCTTTGAAGAGAAAATGTTCAGAATTTTTAATCACGCAGCTATGAGGCGTCGCTGTGGAATACGTTACAAATGCAACATAATATATTTCATCTAACCAATTTGCTGGGCCGGATTTTCTTTAACGATATTAGAGGAAAACTTCCGCCTTGATGAACAAATGAAGGTTATTGAATAGGACGTGCGACATGACACCTGAATGGTTGTCTTGAGAGAAACGCAGTGTGGCATCCTTTGAAGAGAAAATGTTCTGAATTTTAAATCACGCAGCTATGAGGTGTCGCTGTGGAATACCTTACACATGCTGCCTAATATATTGCATCTAACCAATTTGCTGGCCCGGATTTTCTTTACCGATATTAGAGGAAAACTTCCGCCTTGATGAACAAAGGAAAGTTATTGATTAGGACGCGCGACATGACACCTGAAAGGTTGTCTTGGGAGAAACGCAGTGTGGCATCCTTTGAAGACAAAACGTTCAGAATTTTAAATCACGCAGCTATGAGGCGTCGCTGCGGAATACGTTACACATGCTGCCTAATATATTGCATCTAACCAATTTGCTGGCCCGGATTTTCTTTGAAGATTTTAGAGGAAAACTTCCACCTTGATGAACAAAGGAAGGTTATTGATTAAGACGTGCGACATGACACCTGAAAGGTTGTGTTGGGAGAAACGCAGTGTGGCATCCTTTGAAGACAAAACGTTCAGAATTTTAAATCACGCAGCTATGAGGCGTCGCTGTGGAATACGTTACACATGCTGCCTAATATATTGCATCTAACCAATTTGCTGGCCCGTATTTTCTTTAACGATATTAGAGGAAAACTTCCGCCTTGATGAACAAAGGAAGCTTATTGATTAGGACGTGTGACATGACACCTGAAAGGTTGTCTTGAGAGAAACGCAGTGTCGCATCCTTTGAAGAGAAAATGTTCAGAATTTTGAATCACGCAGCTATGAGGCGTCGCTGTGGAATACGTTTCACATACTACATGATATATTGCATTTACCGAATTTGCTGGCCCGGATTTTCTTTAAGGATATTAGAAGAAAACGTACGCCTTGATGAGCAAAGGAAGGTTATTGATTTAGACGTGCGACATGACACCTGAAAGGTTGTCTTGAGAGAAACGCAGTTTCGCTTCCTTTGAAGAGAAAATGTTCAGAATTTTAAATCACGCAGCTATGACGCGTCGCTGTGGAATACGTTTCACATACTACATGATCTATTGCATTTAACGAATTTGCTGGCCCGGATTTTCTTTAACGATATTATAGGAAAACGTCCGCCTTGATGAACAAAGGAAGGTTATTGATTAAGACGTGCGACATGACACCTGAAAGGTTGTCTTGAGAGAAACGCAGTTTTGCTTCCTTTGACGAGAAAATGTTCAGAATTTTAAATCACGCAGCTCTGAGGCGTCGCTGTGGAATGCGTTACACATGCTACCTAATATATTGCATCTAACCAGTTTGCTGACCCGGATTTTCTTTTACGATATTAGAGGAAAATTTCCGCCTTGATGAACAAAGGAATGTTGTTGATTAGAACGTGCGACATGATACCTGAAAGGTTGTCTTGAGAGAAACGCAGTTTCGCTTCCTTTGAAGAGAAAATGTTCAGAATTTTAAAACACGGAGCTATCAGGCGTCGCTGTGGAATGCGTTACAAATGCTACATAATATATTGCATCTAACCACTTTGCTGACCCAGATTTTCTTTAACGATATTAGCGGAAAATTTCCGCCTTGATGAACAAAGGAAGGTTGTTGATTAAGACTTGCGACATGACACCTGAAAGGTTGTCTTGAGAGAAACGCAGTTTCGCTTCCTTTGAAGAGAAAATGTTCAGAATTTTAAATCACGCAGCTATGAGGCGTCGCTGTGGAATACGTTTGATATACTACATGAAATTTTGCATTTAACGAAATGGCTGGCCCTGATTTTCTTTCGCGATAATAAAGGAAACCTTCCGCCTTGATGAACAAAGGAATGTTATTGATTAGGACGTGGGACATGACACCTGAAATGTTGTGTTGAGAGAAACGCAGTGGCGCTTCCTTTGAAGAGAAAATGTTCTGAATTTTAAAGCACGCAGCTATGAGGCGTCGCTGTGGAATGCGTTACAAATGCTACATAATATATTGCATCTAACCAGTTTGCTGACCCAGATTTTCTTTAACGATATTAGAGGAAAACGTCCATCTTGAAGAACAAAGGAAGGTTATTGATTAAGATGTGCGACATGACACCTGAAAGGTTGTCTTGAGAGAAACGCAGTGGCGCTTCCTTTGAAGAGAAGATGTTCTGAATTTTAAATCACAGAACTGTGTGGCGTCGCTATGGAATACGTTACACATGCTACCTAATATATCGCATCTAACCAATTTTCTGGCCGGGATTTACTTTAAAGATGTTAGAGGAAAACGTCCGCCCTGACGAACAAAGGAAGGTTATTGATTAAGATGTGCGACATGACACCTGAAAGGTTGTCTTGAGGGAAACGCAGTGGCGCTCCCTTTGAAGAGAAAATGTTCAGAATGTCTAATCTCGCAGCTATGAGGCGTCGCTATGGAATACGTTACACATGCAACATATTATATTTCAGCTAACCAATTTGCTGCTCCGAAGTTTCTTTAACGATATTAGAGGAAAACTTCCGCCTTGATGAACAAAGGAAGGTTATTGATTAAGACGAGGGACATGACACCTGAAAGGTTGTCTTGAGAGAAACGCAGTGGCGCTTCCTTTGAAGAGAAAATGTTCTGAATTTTAAATCACAGAACTATGAGGCGTCGCTGTGGAATGCGCTACACGTGCTACCTAATATATTGCATCCAACCATTTTGCTGACCCAGATTTTCTTTAAAGATATTAAAGGAAAACTTCCGCCTTGATGAACAAAGGAAGGTTATTGATTAAGACGTGTGACATGACACCTGAAAGGTTGTCTTGAGTGAAGCGCAGTGTCGCATCTTTTGAAGAGAAAATGTTCAGAATTTTTAATCACGCACCTATGAGGCGTCGCTGTGGAATACGTTTCACATGCTACATGATATATTGCATTTAACGAATTTGCTGGCCCGGATTTTCTTTAACAATATTATAGGAAAACGTCCGCCTTGATGAACAAAGGAAGGTTATTTATTAAGACGTGCGACATGACACCTGAAAGGTTGTCTTGAGAGAAGCGCAGTGTCGCATCCTTTGAAGAGAAAATGTTCAGAATTTTGAATCACGCAGCTATGAGGCGTCGCTGTGGAACACGTTTCACATACTACATGATATATTGCATTTACCGAATTTGCTGGCCCGGATTTTCTTTAACGATATTAGAGGAAAACGTACGCCTTGATGAACAAAGGAAGGTTATTGATTAAGACGTGTGACATGACACCTGAAAGGTTGTCTTGAGAGAAGCGCAGTGTCGCATCTTTTGAAGAGAAAATGTTCAGAATTTTTAATCACGCACCTATGAGGCGTCGCTGTGGAATACGTTTCACATACTACATGATATATTGCATTTAACGAATTTGCTGGCCCGGATTTTCTTTACCGATATTAGAGGAAAACGTCCATCTTGAAGAACAAAGGAAGGTTATTGATTAAGATGTGCGACATGACACATGAAAGGTTGTCCTGAGAGAAACGCAGTGGCGCTTCCTTTGAAGAGAAGATGTTCTGAATTTTAAATCACAGAACTGTGAGGCGTCGCTATGGAATACGTTACACTTGCTACCTAATATATCGCATCTAACCAATTTTCTGGCCAGGATTTACTTTAAAGATGTTAGAGGAAAACGTCCGCCCTGATGAACAAAGGAAGGTTATTGATTAGTACGTGCGACATGACACCTGAAAGGTTGTCTTGAGGGAAACGCAGTGGCGCTTCCTTTGAAGAGAAAATGTTCAGATTGTTTAATCACGCAGCTATGAGGCGTCGCTGTGGAATGCGTTACACATGCAGCATAATATATTTCATCTAACCAATTTGCTGCTCCGAAGTTTCTTTAACGATATTAGAGGAAAACTTCCGCCTTGATGAACAAAGGAAGGTTATTGATTAAGACGAGGGACATGACACCTGAAAGGTTGTCTTGAGAGAAACGCAGTTTCGCTTCCTTTGAAGAGAAAATGTTCTGAATTTTAAATCACGGAGCTATCAGGCGTCGCTGTGGAATGCGTTACAAATGCTACATAATATATTGCATCTAACCAGTTTGCTGACCCAGATTTTCTTTAACGATATTAGCGGAAAATTTCCGCCTTGATGAACAAAGGAAGGTTGTTGATTAAGACTTGCGACATGACACCTGAAAGGTTGTCTTGAGAGAAACGCAGTTTCGCTTCCTTTGAAGAGAAAATGTTCAGAATTTTAAATCACGCAGCTATGAGGCGTCGCTGTGGAATACGTTTTATATACTACATGAAATTTTGCATTTAACGAATTGGCTGGCCCGGATTTTCTTTCGCGATATTAAAGGAAATCTTCCGCCTTGATGAACAAAGGAAGGTGATTGATTAGGACGTGGGACATAAAACCTGAAAGGTTGTCTTGAGAGAAACGCAGTTTCGCTTCCTTTGAGGAGAAAATGTTCAGAATTTTGAATCACGCAGCTATGAGGCAACGCAGCCGAATACGTTTCACATACTACATGATCTATTGCATTTAACGAATTTGATGGCCCAGACTTTCTTTAACGATATTAGAGGAAAACGTCCGCCTTGATGAACAAAGGAAGGTTATTGATTAAGACGTGCGACATCACACCTGAAAGGTCGTCTTGAGAGAAACGCAGTTTCGCTTCCTTTGAAGAGAAAATGTTCAGAATTTTAAATCACGCAGCTATGAGGCGTCGCTGTGGAATACGTTACAAATACTACATATTATATTGCAGCTAACCAATTTGCCTGCCCAGATTTTCTTTAACGATATTACAAGAAAACATCCGCCTTGATGAACAAAGGAAGGTTATTGATTAAGACGTGCGACATCACGCCTGAAAGGTCGTCTTGGGAGAAACGCAGTTTCGCTTCCTTTGAAGAGAAAATGTTCAGAATTTTAAATCACGCAGCTATTAGGCGTCGCTGTGGAATACGTTACAAATACTACATATTATATTGCAGCTAACCAATTTGCTGGCCCGGACTTTCTTTAACGATATCAAAGGAAAACTTCCGCCTTGATGAACAAAGGAAGGTTATTGATTAGGACGTGCAACATGACACCTGAAAGGTTGTCTTGAGAGAAGCGCAATGGTGCTTCCATTGAAGAGAAAATGTTCTGAATTTTAAATCACGCAACTATAAGGCGTCGCTGTGGAATACGTTTCACATGCTACATGATATATTGCATTTACCGAATTTGCTGGCCCGGATTTTCTTTAACGATATTAGAGGAAAACGTACGCCTTGATGAACAAAGGAAGGTTATTGATTAAGACGTGTGACATGACACCTGAAAGGTTGTCTTGAGAGAAGCGCAGTGTCGCATCTTTTGAAGAGAAAATGTTCAGAATTTTTAATCACGCAGCTATGAGGCGTCGCTGTGGAATACGTTTTACATGCTACATGATATATTGCATTTAACGAATTTGCTGGCCCGGATTTTCTTTAACAATATTATAGGAAAACGTCCGCCTTGATGAACAAAGGAAGGTTATTGATTAATACGTGCGACATGACACCTGATAGGTTGTCTTGAGGGAAACGCAGTTGCGCTTCCTTTGAGGAGAAATTGTTCAGAATTTCGAATCACGCACCTATGAGGCATCGCTGTCGAATACGTTTCACATACTACATGATCTATTGCATCTAACCAATTTGCTGGCCCGGATTTTCTTTAACGATATTAGAGGAAAACTTCCGCTTTGATGAACAAAGGAAGGTTATTGATTAAGACGTGCGACATGACACCTGAAAGGTTGTCTTGAGAGAAACGCAGTTTCGCTTCCTTTGAGGAGAAAATGTTAAGAATTTTGAATCACGCAGCTATGAGTCAACGCTGTGGAATACGTTTCACATACTACATGAAATATTGCGTTTAACGAATTTGCTGGCCCGGATTTTCTTTAACGATATTAGAGGAAAACGTCCACCTTGAAGAACAAAGGAAGGTTATTGATTAAGACGTGCGACATGACACCTTAAAGGATGTCTTGTAACAAACGCAGCGGCGCATCCTTTGAAGAGAAAATGTTCTTAATTTTAAATCACGCAGCTATGAGGCATTGCTGTGGAATACGTTTCACATACTACATGATATATTGCATTTAACGAATTTGCTGGCCCAGATTTTCTTTAACGATATTAGACGAAAACGTCCGCCTTGAAGAACAAAGGAAGGTTATTGATTAAGACGTGCGACATGACACCTGAAAGGTTGTCTTGAGAGAAACGCAGTTTCGCTTCCTTTGAGGAGAAAATGTTCAGAATTTTGGATCACGCAGCTATGAGGCGTCGCTGTAGAATACGTTTCACATACTACATGGTATATTGCAATTAACGAATTTGCTGAGCCCGGATTTTCTTTAACGATATAAGAGGAAAACGTCCGCCTTGATGAACAAGGGAAGGTTATTGATTATGACGTGTGACGTGACACCTGAAAGGTTGTCTTAATAGAAGCGCAGTGGCGCTTCCTTTGAAGAGAAAATGTTCAGAATTTTTAATCACGCAGCTATGAGGCGTCGCTGTGGAATACGTTACAAATGCAACATAATATATTTCATCTAACCAATTTGCTGGGCCGGATTTTCTTTAACGATATTAGAGGAAAACTTCCGCCTTGATGAACAAATGAAGGTTATTGAATAGGACGTGCGACATGACACCTGAATGGTTGTCTTGAGAGAAACGCAGTGTGGCATCCTTTGAAGAGAAAATGTTCTGAATTTTAAATCACGCAGCTATGAGGTGTCGCTGTGGAATACCTTACACATGCTGCCTAATATATTGCATCTAACCAATTTGCTGGCCCGGATTTTCTTTAACGATATTAGAGGAAAACTTCCGCCTTGATGAACAAAGGAAAGTTATTGATTAGGACGCGCGACATGACACCTGAAAGGTTGTCTTGGGAGAAACGCAGTGTGGCATCCTTTGAAGACAAAACGTTCAGAATTTTAAATCACGCAGCTATGAGGCGTCGCTGCGGAATACGTTACACATGCTGCCTAATATATTGCATCTAACCAATTTGCTGGCCCGGATTTTCTTTGAAGATTTTAGAGGAAAACTTCCACCTTGATGAACAAAGGAAGGTTATTGATTAAGACGTGCGACATGACACCTGAAAGGTTGTGTTGGGAGAAACGCAGTGTGGCATCCTTTGAAGACAAAACGTTCAGAATTTTAAATCACGCAGCTATGAGGCGTCGCTGTGGAATACGTTACACATGCTGCCTAATATATTGCATCTAACCAATTTGCTGGCCCGTATTTTCTTTAACGATATTAGAGGAAAACTTCCGCCTTGATGAACAAAGGAAGCTTATTGATTAGGACGTGTGACATGACACCTGAAAGGTTGTCTTGAGAGAAACGCAGTGTCGCATCCTTTGAAGAGAAAATGTTCAGAATTTTGAATCACGCAGCTATGAGGCGTCGCTGTGGAATACGTTTCACATACTACATGATATATTGCATTTACCGAATTTGCTGGCCCGGATTTTTTTTAAGGATATTAGAAGAAAACGTACGCCTTGATGAGCAAAGGAAGGTTATTGATTTAGACGTGCGACATGACACCTGAAAGGTTGTCTTGAGAGAAACGCAGTTTCGCTTCCTTTGAAGAGAAAATGTTCAGAATTTTAAATCACGCAGCTATGACGCGTCGCTGTGGAATACGTTTCACATACTACATGATCTATTGCATTTAACGAATTTGCTGGCCCGGATTTTCTTTAACGATATTATAGGAAAACGTCCGCCTTGATGAACAAAGGAAGGTTATTGATTAAGACGTGCGACATGACACCTGAAAGGTTGTCTTGAGAGAAACGCAGTTTTGCTTCCTTTGACGAGAAAATGTTCAGAATTTTAAATCACGCAGCTCTGAGGCGTCGCTGTGGAATGCGTTACACATGCTACCTAATATATTGCATCTAACCAGTTTGCTGACCCGGATTTTCTTTTACGATATTAGAGGAAAATTTCCGCCTTGATGAACAAAGGAATGTTGTTGATTAGAACGTGCGACATGATACCTGAAAGGTTGTCTTGAGAGAAACGCAGTTTCGCTTCCTTTGAAGAGAAAATGTTCAGAATTTTAAAACACGGAGCTATCAGGCGTCGCTGTGGAATGCGTTACAAATGCTACATAATATATTGCATCTAACCACTTTGCTGACCCAGATTTTCTTTAACGATATTAGCGGAAAATTTCCGCCTTGATGAACAAAGGAAGGTTGTTGATTAAGACTTGCGACATGACACCTGAAAGGTTGTCTTGAGAGAAACGCAGTTTCGCTTCCTTTGAAGAGAAAATGTTCAGAATTTTAAATCACGCAGCTATGAGGCGTCGCTGTGGAATACGTTTGATATACTACATGAAATTTTGCATTTAACGAAATGGCTGGCCCTGATTTTCTTTCGCGATAATAAAGGAAACCTTCCGCCTTGATGAACAAAGGAATGTTATTGATTAGGACGTGGGACATGACACCTGAAATGTTGTGTTGAGAGAAACGCAGTGGCGCTTCCTTTGAAGAGAAAATGTTCTGAATTTTAAAGCACGCAGCTATGAGGCGTCGCTGTGGAATGCGTTACAAATGCTACATAATATATTGCATCTAACCAGTTTGCTGACCCAGATTTTCTTTAACGATATTAGAGGAAAACGTCCATCTTGAAGAACAAAGGAAGGTTATTGATTAAGATGTGCGACATGACACCTGAAAGGTTGTCTTGAGAGAAACGCAGTGGCGCTTCCTTTGAAGAGAAGATGTTCTGAATTTTAAATCACAGAACTGTGTGGCGTCGCTATGGAATACGTTACACATGCTACCTAATATATCGCATCTAACCAATTTTCTGGCCGGGATTTACTTTAAAGATGTTAGAGGAAAACGTCCGCCCTGACGAACAAAGGAAGGTTATTGATTAAGATGTGCGACATGACACCTGAAAGGTTGTCTTGAGGGAAACGCAGTGGCGCTCCCTTTGAAGAGAAAATGTTCAGAATGTCTAATCTCGCAGCTATGAGGCGTCGCTATGGAATACGTTACACATGCAACATATTATATTTCAGCTAACCAATTTGCTGCTCCGAAGTTTCTTTAACGATATTAGAGGAAAACTTCCGCCTTGATGAACAAAGGAAGGTTATTGATTAAGACGAGGGACATGACACCTGAAAGGTTGTCTTGAGAGAAACGCAGTGGCGCTTCCTTTGAAGAGAAAATGTTCTGAATTTTAAATCACAGAACTATGAGGCGTCGCTGTGGAATGCGCTACACGTGCTACCTAATATATTGCATCCAACCATTTTGCTGACCCAGATTTTCTTTAAAGATATTAGAGGAAAACTTCCGCCTTGATGAACAAAGGAAGGTTATTGATTAAGACGTGTGACATGACACCTGAAAGGTTGTCTTGAGTGAAGCGCAGTGTCGCATCTTTTGAAGAGAAAATGTTCAGAATTTTTAATCACGCACCTATGAGGCGTCGCTGTGGAATACGTTTCACATGCTACATGATATATTGCATTTAACGAATTTGCTGGCCCGGATTTTCTTTAACAATATTATAGGAAAACGTCCGCCTTGATGAACAAAGGAAGGTTATTTATTAAGACGTGCGACATGACACCTGAAAGGTTGTCTTGAGAGAAGCGCAGTGTCGCATCCTTTGAAGAGAAAATGTTCAGAATTTTGAATCACGCAGCTATGAGGCGTCGCTGTGGAACACGTTTCACATACTACATGATATATTGCATTTAACGAATTTGCTGGCCCGGATTTTCTTTACCGATATTAGAGGAAAACGTCCATCTTGAAGAACAAAGGAAGGTTATTGATTAAGATGTGCGACATGACACATGAAAGGTTGTCTTGAGAGAAACGCAGTGGCGCTTCCTTTGAAGAGAAGATGTTCTGAATTTTAAATCACAGAACTGTGAGGCGTCGCTATGGAATACGTTACACTTGCTACCTAATATATCGCATCTAACCAATTTTCTGGCCAGGATTTACTTTAAAGATGTTAGAGGAAAACGTCCGCCCTGATGAACAAAGGAAGGTTATTGATTAGTACGTGCGACATGACACCTGAAAGGTTGTCTTGAGGGAAACGCAGGGCGCTTCCTTTGAAGAGAAAATGTTCAGATTGTTTAATCACGCAGCTATGAGGCGTCGCTGTGGAATGCGTTACACATGCAGCATAATATATTTCATCTAACCAATTTGCTGCTCCGAAGTTTCTTTAACGATATTAGAGGAAAATTTCCGCCTTGATGAACAAAGGAATGTTGTTGATTAGAACGTGCGACATGATACCTGAAAGGTTGTCTTGAGAGAAACGCAGTTTCGCTTCCTTTGAAGAGAAAATGTTCAGAATTTTAAAACACGGAGCTATCAGGCGTCGCTGTGGAATGCGTTACAAATGCTACATAATATATTGCATCTAACCACTTTGCTGACCCAGATTTTCTTTAACGATATTAGCGGAAAATTTCCGCCTTGATGAACAAAGGAAGGTTGTTGATTAAGACTTGCGACATGACACCTGAAAGGTTGTCTTGAGAGAAACGCAGTTTCGCTTCCTTTGAAGAGAAAATGTTCACAATATTGGATCACGCCGCTATGAGGCGTCGCTGTGGTATACGTTTCACATACTACATGATATATTGCATTTAACGAATTTGCTGGCCCCAAGTTTCTTTAACGATATTAGAGGAAAACGTCCGCCCTGATGTACGAAGGAAGGTTATTGATTAGAACGTGCGACATGACACCTGAAAGGTTGCCTTGAGAGAAACGCATTAGCGCTTCCTTTAAAGAGAAAATGTTATGAATTTTAAATCACGCAGCTATGAGGCGTCGCTGTGGAATGCGTTACAAATGCTACATAATATATTGCATCTAACCAGTTTGCTGACCCAGATTTTCTTTAACGATATTAGAGGAAAACGTCCATCTTGAAGAACAAAGGAAGGTTATTGATTAAGATGTGCGACATGACACCTGAAAGGTTGTCTTGAGAGAAACGCAGTGGCGCTTCCTTTGAAGAGAAGATGTTCTGAATTTTAAATCACAGAACTGTGTGGCGTCGCTATGGAATACGTTACACATGCTACCTAATATATCGCATCTAACCAATTTTCTGGCCGGGATTTACTTTAAAGATGTTAGAGGAAAACGTCCGCCCTGACGAACAAAGGAAGGTTATTGATTAAGATGTGCGACATGACACCTGAAAGGTTGTCTTGAGGGAAACGCAGTGGCGCTCCCTTTGAAGAGAAAATGTTCAGAATGTCTAATCTCGCAGCTATGAGGCGTCGCTATGGAATACGTTACACATGCAACATATTATATTTCAGCTAACCAATTTGCTGCTCCGAAGTTTCTTTAACGATATTAGAGGAAAACTTCCGCCTTGATGAACAAAGGAAGGTTATTGATTAAGACGAGGGACATGACACCTGAAAGGTTGTCTTGAGAGAAACGCAGTGGCGCTTCCTTTGAAGAGAAAATGTTCTGAATTTTAAATCACAGAACTATGAGGCGTCGCTGTGGAATGCGCTACACGTGCTACCTAATATATTGCATCCAACCATTTTGCTGACCCAGATTTTCTTTAAAGATATTAGAGGAAAACTTCCGCCTTGATGAACAAAGGAAGGTTATTGATTAAGACGTGTGACATGACACCTGAAAGGTTGTCTTGAGTGAAGCGCAGTGTCGCATCTTTTGAAGAGAAAATGTTCAGAATTTTTAATCACGCACCTATGAGGCGTCGCTGTGGAATACGTTTCACATGCTACATGATATATTGCATTTAACGAATTTGCTGGCCCGGATTTTCTTTAACAATATTATAGGAAAACGTCCGCCTTGATGAACAAAGGAAGGTTATTTATTAAGACGTGCGACATGACACCTGAAAGGTTGTCTTGAGAGAAGCGCAGTGTCGCATCCTTTGAAGAGAAAATGTTCAGAATTTTGAATCACGCAGCTATGAGGCGTCGCTGTGGAACACGTTTCACATACTACATGATATATTGCATTTACCGAATTTGCTGGCCCGGATTTTCTTTAACGATATTAGAGGAAAACGTACGCCTTGATGAACAAAGGAAGGTTATTGATTAAGACGTGTGACATGACACCTGAAAGGTTGTCTTGAGAGAAGCGCAGTGTCGCATCTTTTGAAGAGAAAATGTTCAGAATTTTTAATCACGCACCTATGAGGCGTCGCTGTGGAATACGTTTCACATACTACATGATATATTGCATTTAACGAATTTGCTGGCCCGGATTTTCTTTACCGATATTAGAGGAAAACGTCCATCTTGAAGAACAAAGGAAGGTTATTGATTAAGATGTGCGACATGACACATGAAAGGTTGTCTTGAGAGAAACGCAGTGGCGCTTCCTTTGAAGAGAAGATGTTCTGAATTTTAAATCACAGAACTGTGAGGCGTCGCTATGGAATACGTTACACTTGCTACCTAATATATCGCATCTAACCAATTTTCTGGCCAGGATTTACTTTAAAGATGTTAGAGGAAAACGTCCGCCCTGATGAACAAAGGAAGGTTATTGATTAGTACGTGCGACATGACACCTGAAAGGTTGTCTTGAGGGAAACGCAGTGGCGCTTCCTTTGAAGAGAAAATGTTCAGATTGTTTAATCACGCAGCTATGAGGCGTCGCTGTGGAATGCGTTACACATGCAGCATAATATATTTCATCTAACCAATTTGCTGCTCCGAAGTTTCTTTAACGATATTAGAGGAAAACTTCCGCCTTGATGAACAAAGGAAGGTTATTGATTAAGACGAGGGACATGACACCTGAAAGGTTGTCTTGAGAGAAACGCAGTTTCGCTTCCTTTGAAGAGAAAATGTTCTGAATTTTAAATCACGGAGCTATCAGGCGTCGCTGTGGAATGCGTTACAAATGCTACATAATATATTGCATCTAACCAGTTTGCTGACCCAGATTTTCTTTAACGATATTGGCGGAAAATTTCCGCCTTGATGAACAAAGGAAGGTTGTTGATTAAGAATTGCGACATGACACCTGAAAGGTTGTCTTGAGAGAAACGCAGTTTCGCTTCCTTTGAAGAGAAAATGTTCAGAATTTTAAATCACGCAGCTATGAGGCGTCGCTGTGGAATACGTTTTATATACTACATGAAATTTTGCATTTAACGAATTGGCTGGCCCGGATTTTCTTTCGCGATATTAAAGGAAATCTTCCGCCTTGATGAACAAAGGAAGGTGATTGATTAGGACGTGGGACATAAAACCTGAAAGGTTGTCTTGAGAGAAACGCAGTTTCGCTTCCTTTGAAGAGAAAATGTTCACAATATTGGATCACGCCGCTATGAGGCGTCGCTGTGGTATACGTTTCACATACTACATGATATATTGCATTTAACGAATTTGCTGGCCCCAAGTTTCTTTAACGATATTAGAGGAAAACGTCCGCCCTGATGTACGAAGGAAGGTTATTGATTAGAACGTGCGACATGACACCTGAAAGGTTGCCTTGAGAGAAACGCATTAGCGCTTCCTTTAAAGAGAAAATGTTATGAATTTTAAATCACGCAGCTATGAGGCGTCGCTGTGGAATACGTTTCACATACTACATGATATATTGCATTTAACGAATTTGCTGGCCCGGATTTTCTTTAACGATATTAGAGGAAAACGATCACCTTGAAGAACAAAGGAAGGTTATTGATTAGAACGTGCGACATGACTTCGAAAGGTTGCCTTGAGAGAAACGCAGTGCCGCTTCCTTTAAAGATAAATGTTCAGAATTTTAAATCACGCAGCTATGAGGCATCGCTGTTGAATACGTTACTGATACTACATATTAAATTGCAGCTAACCAATTTGCTGGCCCGGATTTTCTTTAACGATATTAGAGGAAAACTTCCGCCTTGATGAAAAATTAAGGTTATTGATTAAGACGTGCGACATGACACCTGAAAGGTTGTCTTGAGAGAATCGCAGTGGCGCTTCCTTTGATAAGAAAATGTTCTAAATTTTAAATTACGCAGCTATGAGGCGTTGCTGTGGAATACGTTACACATGCTACATAATATATTGCATCTAACCAGTTTGCTTACCCGGATTTTCTTTAGAGATATTAGAGGAACATTTCCGCCTTGATGAACAAAGGAAGGTTATTGATTAAGACGTGTGACATGACACCTGAAAGGTTGTCTTGAGAGAATCGCAGTGGCACTTCCTTTGAAGAGAAAATGTTCTGAATTTTAAATCACGCAGCTATGAGGCGTTGCTGTGGAATACGTTACACATGCTACATAATGTATTGCATCTAACCAATTTGCTGGCCTGGATTTTCTTTAACAATATTAGAGGAAAACTTCCGCCTTGATGAACAAAGGAAGGTTATTGATTAAGACGTGCGACATGGCACCTGAAAGGTTGTCTTGAGAGAAACGCAGTTTCGCTTCCTTTGAAGAGAAAATGTTCAGAATTTTAAATCACGCAGCTATGAGGCGTCGCTGTGGAATACGTTTCACATACTACATATTATATTGCAGCTAACCAATTTGCTGGCCCAGATTTTCCTTAACGATATTAGAGGAAAACTTCCGCCTTGATGAACAAAGGGAGGTTATTGATTAAGACGTGCGACATGACACCTGAAATGTTGTCTTGAGAGAAACGCAATGGCGCTTCCTTTGAAGAGAAAATGTTCTGAATTTTAAATCACGCAGCTATGAGGCGTCGCTGTGGAATACGTTACACATGCAACATAATATTTTGCATCTAACCAGTTTGCTGACCCGGATTTTCTTTAATTATATTAGAGAAAAACTTTCGCCTTGATGAACAAAGGAAGGTTATTCATTGAGACGCGGGACAAGACACCTGAAAGCTTGTCTTGAGAGAAACGCAGTGGCACTTCCTTCGAAGAGAAAATGTTCTGAATTTTAAATAAACAACTATGAGGCGTGGCTATGGAATACGTTACACATGCTACCTAATATATTGCATCTAACCAATTACCTGGCCCGGATTTACTTTAAAGATATTAGACGAAAACTTCCACCTTGATGAACAAAGGAAGGTTATTGATTAAGACGTGCGACATGACACCTGAAAGGTTGTCTTGAGATAAACGCAATGGCGCTTCCTTTGAAGAGTAAATGTTCTGAATTTTAAATAACGCAGCTATGAGGCGTCGCTGTGGAATACGTTTCACATACTATATGGTACATTGGTTTTAACGAATTTGCTGGCCCGGATTTTCTTTAAAGATATTCGATGAAAACGTCCGCCTTGAAGAACAAAGGAAGGTTATTGATTAAGACGTGCGACATGACACCTGAAAGGTTGTCTTGAGATAAACGCAATGGCGCTTCCTTTGAAGACAAAATGTTCTGAATTTTCAATCACAGAGCTATGAGGCGTTGCTGTGGAATACGTGACACATGCTACCTAATATATTGCATCTAACCAATTTGCTGGCCCGGATTTTCTTTAACACTATTAGAGGAAAACTTCCGGCTTGAAGAACAAAGGAAGGTTATTGATTAAGACGTGCGACATGACACCTGAAAGGTTGTCTTGAGAGAAACGCAATGGCGCTTCCTTTGAAGAGAAAATGTTCTGAATTTTAAATCACGCAGCTATGAGGCGTCGCTGTGGAATACGTTACACATGCAACATAATATTTTGCATCTAACCAGTTTGCTGACCCGGATTTTCTTTAATTATATTAGAGAAAAACTTTCGCCTTGATTAACAAAGGAAGGTTATTGATTGAGACGCGGGACAAGACACCTGAAAGCTTGTCTTGAGAGAAACGCAGTGGCACTTCCTTCGAAGAGAAAATGTTCTGAATTTTAAATAAGAAACTATGAGGCGTGGCTTTGGAATACGTTACACATGCTACCTAATATATTGCATCTAACCAATTTCCTGGCCCGGATTTACTTTAATGATATTAGACGAAAACTTCCACCTTGATGAACAAAGGAAGGTTATTGATTAAGACGTGCGACATGACACCTGAATCGTTGTTTGAGAGAATCGCAGTGGCGCGTCCTTCGAAGAGAAAAGGTTCAGAATTTTAAATCACACAGCTATGAGGCGTCGCGTGGAATACGTTTCACATACTACTTGAAATATTGCATTTACCGAATTTGCTTGCCCGGATTTTCTTTCGCAAAGTTAGAGGAAAATTTCCGCCTTGGTGAACAAAGGAAGGTTATTGATTAAGACGTGCGACATGACACCTGAAAGGTTGTCGAGATAAACGCAATGGCGCTTCCTTTGAAGAGAAAATGTTCTGAATTTTAAATCACGCAGCTATGAGGCGTCGCTGTGGAATACGTTTCACATACTATATGATATATTGGATTCAACGAATTTGCTGGCCCGGATTTTCTTTAACGATATTCGATGAAAACGTCCGCCTTGAAGAACCAAGGAAGGTTATTGATAAAGACGTGGGACATGACACCTGAAAGGTTGTCTTGAGAGAAAAGCAGTTTCGCTTCCTTTGAAGAGAAAAGGTTCAGAATTTTAAATCACACAGCTATGAGGCGCCACTGTGGAATACGTTTCACATACTAATTGAAATATTGCATTTACCGAATTTGCTTGCCCGGATTTTCTTTCTCAAAGTTAGAGGAAAATTTCCGCCTTGATGAACAAAGGAAGGCTATTGATTAAGACGTGCGACATGACACCTGAAAGGTTGTCTTGAGAGAAACGCAGTTTCGCTTCCTTTGGAGAGAAAATGTTCTGAATTTTAAATCACGCAGCTATGAGACGTCGCTGTGGAATACGTTTCACATACTACATATTATATTGCAGCTAACCAATTTGCTTGCCCGGATTTTCTTTCTCAAAGTTAGAGGAAAATTCCCGCCTTGATGAACAAAGGAAGGTTATTGATTAAGACGTGCGACATGACACCTGAAAGGTTGTCGAGATAAACGCAATGGCGCTTCCTTTGAAGAGAAAATGTTCTGAATTTTAAATCACGCAGCTATGAGGCGTCGCTGTGGAATTCGTTTCACATACTATATGATATATTGGATTTAACGAATTTGCTGGCCCGCATTTTCTTTAACGATATTCGATGAAAACGTCCGCCTTGAAGAACAAAGGAAGGTTATTGATTAAGACGTGCGACATGACACCTGAAAGGTTGTCTTGAGAGAAAAGCAGTTTCGCTTCCTTTGAAGAGAAAATGTTCAGAATTTTGGATCACGCAGCTGTGAGGCGTCGCTGTGGAATACGTTTCACATACTATATGATATATTGGATTTAGCGAATTTGCTAGCCCGGATTTTCTTTAACGATATTCGATGAAAACATCCGCCTTGACGAACAAAGGAAGGTTATTGATAAAGACGTGGGACATGACACCTGAAAGGTTGTCTTGAGATAAACGCAATGGCGCTTCCTTTGAAGAGAAAATGTTCTGAATTTTAAATCACGCAGCTATGAGGCGTCGCTGTGGAATACGTTTCACATACTATATGGTACATTGGTTTTAACGAATTTGCTGGCCCGGATTTTCTTTAACGATATTCGATGAAAACGTCCGCCTTGAAGAACAAAGGAAGGTTATTGATTAAGACGTGCGACATGACACCTGAAAGGTTGTCTTGAGATAAACGCAATGGCGCTTCCTTTGAAGAAAAAATGTTCTGAATTTTCAATCACAGAGCTATGAGGCGTCGCTGTGGAATACGTTACACATGCTACCTAATATATTGCATCTAACCAATTTGCTGGCCCGGATTTTCTTTAACACTATTAGAGGAAAACTTCCGGCTTGAAGAACAAAGGAAGGTTATTGATTAAGACGTGCGACATGACACCTGAAAGGTTGTCTTGAGATAAACGCAATGGCGCTTCCTTTGAAGAGTAAATGTTCTGAATTTTAAATAACGCAGCTATGAGGCGTCCCTGTGGAATACGTTTCACATACTATATGGTATATTGGTTTTAACGAATTTGCTGGCCCGGATTTTCTTTAACGATATTCGATGAAAACGTCCGCCTTGAAGAACAAAGGAAGGTTATTGATTAAGACGTGCGACATGACACCTGAAAGGTTGTCTTGAGATAAACGCAATGGCGCTTCCTTTGAAGAGAAAATGTTCTGTATTTTCAATCACAGAGCTATGAGGCGTTGCTGTGGAATACGTTACACATGCTACATAATGTATTGCATCTAACCAATTTGCTGGCCTGGATTTTCTTTAACGATATTAGAGGAAAACTTCCGCCTTGATGAACAAAGGAATGTTATTGATTAAGACGTGCGACATGGCACCTGAAAGGTTGTCTTGAGAGAAACAAAGTTTCGCTTCCTTTGAAGAGAAAATGTTCAGAATTTTAAATCACGCAGCTATAAGGCGTCGATGTGAAATACGTTTCACATACTACATATTATATTGCAGCTAACCAATTTGCTGGCCCAGATTTTCCTTAACGATATTAGAGGAAAACTTCCGCCTTGATGAACAAAGGAAGGTTATTGATTGCGACGTGCGACATGACACCTGAAAGGTTGTCTTGAGAGAAACGCAATGGCGCTTCCTTTGAAGAGAAAATGTTCTGAATTTTAAATCACGCAGCTATGAGGCGTCGCTGTGGAATACGTTACACATGCAACATAATATTTTGCATCTAACCAGTTTGCTGACCTGGATTTTCTTTAATTATATTAGAGAAAAACTTTCGCCTTGATGAACAAAGGAAGGTTATTCATTGAGACGCGGGACAAGACACCTGAAAGCTTGTCTTGAGAGAAACGCAGTGGCACTTCCTTTGAAGAGAAAATCTTCTGAATTTTAAATCACGGTGCTATGAGGCGTCGCAGTGGAATGCGTTACCCATGCTACCTAATATATTGCACCTAACCAGTTTCCTGAGCCGGATTTTCTTTAAAGATATTAGAGGAAAATTTCCGCCTTGATGAACAAAGGAAGGTAATTGATTAAGACGTGCGACATGACACCTGAAAGGTTGTCTTGAGAGAAAAGCAGTTTCGCTTCCATTGAAGAGAAAAGGTTCAGAATTTTAAATCACACAGCTAGGAGGCGTCGCTGTGGAATACGTTTCACATACTACTTGAAATATTGCATTTACCGAATTTGCTTGCCCGGATTTTCTTTCGCAAAGTTAGAGGAAAATTTCCGCCTCGATGAACAAAGGAAGGTTATTGATTAAGACGTGCGACATGACACCTGAAAGGTTGTCTTGAGAGAAACGCAGTTTCGCTTCCTTTGCATTGAAAATGTTCTGAATTTTGGATCACGCAGCTATGAGGCGTCGCTATGGAATACCTTTCATATACTACATGATATATTGGATTTAACGAATTTGCTTGCCCGGATTTTCTTTGACGAGATTCGTTGAAAACGTCCGCATTGACGAACAAAGGAAGGTTATTGATTAAGGCGTGCGACATAACACCTGAAAGTTTGTCGAGATAAACGCAATGTCGCTTCCTTTGAAGAGAAAATGTTCTGAATTTTAAATCACGCAGCTATGAGGCGTCGCTGTAGCATACGTTTCACATACTATATGATATATTGGATATAACGAATTTGCTGGCCCGGATTTTCTTTAACGATATACCATGAAAACGTCCGCCTTGAAGAACAAAGGAAGGTTATTGATTAAGACGTGCGACATGACACCTGATAGGTTCTCTTGAGAGAAACGCAGTTTCGCTTCCTTTGCAGAGAAAATGTTCTGAATTTTGGATCACGCAGCTATGAGGCGTCGCTGTGGAATACCTTTCATATACTACATGATATCTTGGATTTAACGAATTTGCTCGCCCGGATTTTCTTTAACGATATTCGATGAAAACGTCCGCATTGATGAACAAAGGAAGGTTATTGATTAAGACGTGCGACATGACACCTGAAAGGTTGTCTTGAGAGAAACGCAATGGCGCTTCCTTTGAAGAGAAAATGTTCTGAATTTTAAATCACGCAGCTATGAGGCGTCGCTGTGGAATACGTTACACATGCAACATAATATTTTGCATCTAACCAGTTTGCTGACCCGGATTTTCTTTAATTATATTAGAGAAAAACTTTCGCCTTGATTAACAAAGGAAGGTTATTGATTGAGACGCGGGACAAGACACCTGAAAGCTTGTCTTGAGAGAAACGCAGTGGCACTTCCTTCGAAGAGAAAATGTTCTGAATTTTAAATAAGAAACTATGAGGCGTGGCTTTGGAATACGTTACACATGCTACCTAATATATTGCATCTAACCAATTTCCTGGCCCGGATTTACTTTAATGATATTAGACGAAAACTTCCACCTTGATGAACAAAGGAAGGTTATTGATTAAGACGTGCGACATGACACCTGAATCGTTGTTTGAGAGAATCGCAGTGGCGCGTCCTTCGAAGAGAAAAGGTTCAGAATTTTAAATCACACAGCTATGAGGCGTCGCGTGGAATACGTTTCACATACTACTTGAAATATTGCATTTACCGAATTTGCTTGCCCGGATTTTCTTTCGCAAAGTTAGAGGAAAATTTCCGCCTTGGTGAACAAAGGAAGGTTATTGATTAAGACGTGCGACATGACACCTGAAAGGTTGTCGAGATAAACGCAATGGCGCTTCCTTTGAAGAGAAAATGTTCTGAATTTTAAATCACGCAGCTATGAGGCGTCGCTGTGGAATACGTTTCACATACTATATGATATATTGGATTCAACGAATTTGCTGGCCCGGATTTTCTTTAACGATATTCGATGAAAACGTCCGCCTTGAAGAACCAAGGAAGGTTATTGATAAAGACGTGGGACATGACACCTGAAAGGTTGTCTTGAGAGAAAAGCAGTTTCGCTTCCTTTGAAGAGAAAAGGTTCAGAATTTTAAATCACACAGCTATGAGGCGCCACTGTGGAATACGTTTCACATACTAATTGAAATATTGCATTTACCGAATTTGCTTGCCCGGATTTTCTTTCTCAAAGTTAGAGGAAAATTTCCGCCTTGATGAACAAAGGAAGGCTATTGATTAAGACGTGCGACATGACACCTGAAAGGTTGTCTTGAGAGAAACGCAGTTTCGCTTCCTTTGGAGAGAAAATGTTCTGAATTTTAAATCACGCAGCTATGAGACGTCGCTGTGGAATACGTTTCACATACTACATATTATATTGCAGCTAACCAATTTGCTTGCCCGGATTTTCTTTCTCAAAGTTAGAGGAAAATTCCCGCCTTGATGAACAAAGGAAGGTTATTGATTAAGACGTGCGACATGACACCTGAAAGGTTGTCGAGATAAACGCAATGGCGCTTCCTTTGAAGAGAAAATGTTCTGAATTTTAAATCACGCAGCTATGAGGCGTCGCTGTGGAATTCGTTTCACATACTATATGATATATTGGATTTAACGAATTTGCTGGCCCGCATTTTCTTTAACGATATTCGATGAAAACGTCCGCCTTGAAGAACAAAGGAAGGTTATTGATTAAGACGTGCGACATGACACCTGAAAGGTTGTCTTGAGAGAAAAGCAGTTTCGCTTCCTTTGAAGAGAAAATGTTCAGAATTTTGGATCACGCAGCTGTGAGGCGTCGCTGTGGAATACGTTTCACATACTATATGATATATTGGATTTAGCGAATTTGCTAGCCCGGATTTTCTTTAACGATATTCGATGAAAACATCCGCCTTGACGAACAAAGGAAGGTTATTGATAAAGACGTGGGACATGACACCTGAAAGGTTGTCTTGAGATAAACGCAATGGCGCTTCCTTTGAAGAGAAAATGTTCTGAATTTTAAATCACGCAGCTATGAGGCGTCGCTGTGGAATACGTTTCACATACTATATGGTACATTGGTTTTAACGAATTTGCTGGCCCGGATTTTCTTTAACGATATTCGATGAAAACGTCCGCCTTGAAGAACAAAGGAAGGTTATTGATTAAGACGTGCGACATGACACCTGAAAGGTTGTCTTGAGATAAACGCAATGGCGCTTCCTTTGAAGAGAAAATGTTCTGAATTTTCAATCACAGAGCTATGAGGCGTCGCTGTGGAATGGGTTACAGATGCTACATAATATATCGCTTCTAACCAGTTTGCTGGCCCGGATTTTCTTTAACGATATTCGATGAAAACATCCGCCTTGACGAACAAAGGAAGGTTATTGATAAAGACGTGGGACATGACACCTGAAAGGTTGTCTTGAGATAAACGCAATGGCGCTTCCTTTGAAGAGAAAATGTTCTGAATTTTAAATCACGCAGCTATGAGGCGTCGCTGTGGAATACGTTTCACATACTATATGGTACATTGGTTTTAACCAATTTGCTGGCCCGGATTTTCTTTAACACTATTAGAGGAAAACTTCCGGCTTGAAGAACAAAGGAAGGTTATTGATTAAGACGTGCGACATGACACCTGAAAGGTTGTCTTGAGAGAAACGCAGTTTCGCTACCTTTGAAGAGAAAATGTTCCGAATTTTAAATCACGCAGCTATGAGGCGTCGCTGTGGAATGGGTTACAGATGCTACATAATATATCGCTTCTAACCAGTTTGCTGGCCCGGATTTTCTTTAACGATATTAGAGGAAAACTTCCGGCTTGAAGAACAAAGGAAGGTTATTGATTAAGACGTGCGACATGACACCTGAAAGGTTGCTTGAGAGAAACGCAGTGGCGCTTACTTTGAAGAGAAAATCTTCTAAATTTTAAGTCACGCAGCTATGAGGCGTTGCTGTGGAATACGTTACACATGCTACATAATGTATTGCATCTAACCAATTACCTGGCCCGGATTTACTTTAAAGATATTAGACGAAAACTTCCACCTTGATGAACAAAGGAAGGGTATTGATTAAGACGTGCGACATGACACCTGAAAGGTTGTCTTGAGATAAACGCAATGGCGCTTCCTTTGAAGAGTAAATGTTCTGAATTTTAAATAACGCAGCTATGAGGCGTCCCTGTGGAATACGTTTCACATACTATATGGTATATTGGTTTTAACGAATTTGCTGGCCCGGATTTTCTTTAACGATATTCGATGAAAACGTCCGCCTTGAAGAACAAAGGAAGGTTATTGATTAAGACGTGCGACATGACACCTGAAAGGTTGTCTTGAGATAAACGCAATGGCGCTTCCTTTGAAGAGAAAATGTTCTGTATTTTCAATCACAGAGCTATGAGGCGTTGCTGTGGAATACGTTACACATGCTACATAATGTATTGCATCTAACCAATTTGCTGGCCTGGATTTTCTTTAACGATATTAGAGGAAAACTTCCGCCTTGATGAACAAAGGAATGTTATTGATTAAGACGTGCGACATGGCACCTGAAAGGTTGTCTTGAGAGAAACAAAGTTTCGCTTCCTTTGAAGAGAAAATGTTCAGAATTTTAAATCACGCAGCTATAAGGCGTCGATGTGAAATACGTTTCACATACTACATATTATATTGCAGCTAACCAATTTGCTGGCCCAGATTTTCCTTAACGATATTAGAGGAAAACTTCCGCCTTGATGAACAAAGGAAGGTTATTGATTACGACGTGCGACATGACACCTGAAAGGTTGTCTTGAGAGAAACGCAATGGCGCTTCCTTTGAAGAGAAAATGTTCTGAATTGTAAATCACGCAGCTATGAGGCGTCGCTGTGGAATACGTTACACATGCAACATAATATTTTGCATCTAACCAGTTTGCTGACCTGGATTTTCTTTAATTATATTAGAGAAAAACTTTCGCCTTGATGAACAAAGGAAGGTTATTCATTGAGACGCGGGACAAGACACCTGAAAGCTTGTCTTGAGAGAAACGCAGTGGCACTTCCTTTGAAGAGAAAATCTTCTGAATTTTAAATCACGGTGCTATGAGGCGTCGCAGTGGAATGCGTTACCCATGCTACCTAATATATTGCACCTAACCAGTTTCCTGAGCCGGATTTTCTTTAAAGATATTAGAGGAAAATTTCCGCCTTGATGAACAAAGGAAGGTTATTGATTAAGACGTGCGACATGACACCTGAAAGGTTGTCTTGAGAGAAAAGCAGTTTCGCTTCCATTGAAGAGAAAAGGTTCAGAATTTTAAATCACACAGCTAGGAGGCGTCGCTGTGGAATACGTTTCACATACTACTTGAAATATTGCATTTACCGAATTTGCTTGCCCGGATTTTCTTTCGCAAAGTTAGAGGAAAATTTCCGCCTCGATGAACAAAGGAAGGTTATTGATTAAGACGTGCGACATGACACCTGAAAGGTTGTCTTGAGAGAAACGCAGTTTCGCTGCCTTTGCATTGAAAATGTTCTGAATTTTGGATCACGCAGCTATGAGGCGTCGCTATGGAATACCTTTCATATACTACATGATATATTGGATTTAACGAATTTGCTGGCCCGGATTTTCTTTGACGAGATTCGTTGAAAACGTCCGCATTGACGAACAAAGGAAGGTTATTGATTAAGGCGTGCGACATAACACCTGAAAGTTTGTCGAGATAAACGCAATGTCGCTTCCTTTGAAGAGAAAATGTTCTGAATTTTAAATCACGCAGCTATGAGGCGTCGCTGTAGCATACGTTTCACATACTATATGATATATTGGATATAACGAATTTGCTGGCCCGGATTTTCTTTAACGATATACGATGAAAACGTCCGCCTTGAAGAACAAAGGAAGGTTATTGATTAAGACGTGCGACATGACACCTGATAGGTTCTCTTGAGAGAAACGCAGTTTCGCTTCCTTTGCAGAGAAAATGTTCTGAATTTTGGATCACGCAGCTATGAGGCGTCGCTGTGGAATACCTTTCATATACTACATGATATCTTGGATTTAACGAATTTGCTCGCCCGGATTTTCTTTAACGATATTCGATGAAAACGTCCGCATTGATGAACAAAGGAAGGTTATTGATTAAGACGTGCGACATGACACCTGAAAGATTGTCTCTAGAGAAATGCAGTTTCGCTTCCATTGAAGAGAAAATGTTCAGAATTTTAAATCACGCTGCTATGAGGCGTCGCTGTGGAATACGTTTCACACACTACATGATATTGCGTTTAACAAATTTGCTGGCCCGGATTTTCTTTCGCGATATTAGAGGAAAAAATCCGGCTTGATGAACAAAGGAAAGTTATTGATTAAGACGTGCGACATGACACCTGAAAGGTTGTCTTGAGAGAAACGCAATGGCGCTTCCTTTGAAGAGAAAATGTTCTGAATTTTAAATCACGCAGCTATGAGGCGTCGCTCTGGAATACGTTACACATGCAACATAATATTTTGCATCTAACCAGTTTGCTGACCCGGATTTTCTTTAATTATATTACAGAAAAACTTTCGCCTTGATGAACAAAGGAAGGTTATTCATTGAGACGCGGGACAAGACACCTGAAAGCTTGTCTTGAGAGAAACGCAGTGGCACTTCCTTCGAAGAGAAAATGTTCTGAATTTTAAATAAGAAACTATGAGGCGTGGCTATGGAATACGTTACACATGCTACCTAATATATTGCATCTAACCAATTACCTGGCCCGGATTTACTTTAAAGATATTAGACGAAAACTTCCACCTTGATGAACAAAAGAAGGTTATTGATTAAGACGTGCGACATGACACCTGAAAGGTTGTCTTGAGATAAACGCAATGGCGCTTCCTTTGAAGAGTAAATGTTCTGAATTTTAAATAACGCAGCTATGAGGCGTCGCTGTGGAATACGTTTCACATGCTACCTAATATATTGCATCTAACCAATTTGCTGGCCCGGATTTTCTTTAACACTATTAGAGGAAAACTTCCGGCTTGAAGAACGAAGGAAGGTTATTGATTAAGACGTGCGACATGACACCTGAAAGGTTGTCATGAGAGAAACGCAATGGCGCTTCCTTTGAAGAGAAAATGTTCTGAATTTTAAATCACGCAGCTATGAGGCGTCGCTCAGGAATACGTTACACATGCAACATAATATTTTGCATCTAACCAGTTTGCTGACCCGGATTTTCTTTAATTATATTAGAGAAAAACTTTCGCCTTGATGAACAAAGGAAGGTTATTCATTGAGACGCGGGACAAGACACCTGAAAGCTTGTCTTGAGAGAAACGCAGTGGCACTTCCTTCGAAGAGAAAATGTTCTGAATTTTAAATAAGAAACTATGAGGCGTTGCTGCGGAATACGTTACACATGCTACATAATATATTGCATCTAACCAATTCGCTGACCCGGATTTTCTTTAGTGATATTAGAGGAACATTTCCGCCTTGATGAGCAAAGGAAGTTTATTGATTGAGACGTGGGACATGACACCTGAAAGGTTGCTTGAGAGAAACGCAGTGGCGCTTACTTTGAAGAGAAAATCTTCTAAATTTTAAATCACGCAGCTATGAGGCGTTGCTGCGGAATACGTTACACATGCTACATAATATATTGCATCTAACCAATTCGCTGACCCGGATTTTCTTTAGTGATATTAGAGAAAAATTTCTGCCTTGAAGAACAAAGGAAGGTTGTTGATTAGTACGTGCGACATGACACCTGAAAGGTTGTCTTGAGGGAAACGCAGTCGCACTTCCTTTGAAGAGAAAATGTTCAGAATTTTTAATCACGCAGCCATGACCCGTCGCTGTGGAATATGTTACAAATGCAACATGTTATATTTCATCTAACCAATATGCTGCCACGAAGTTTCTTTCACGATATTAGAGGAAAACGTCCACCTTGAAGAACAAAGGAAGGTTATTGATTAAGACGTGCGACATGACACCTGAAAGGTTGTCTTGAGAGAATCGCAGTGGCACTTCCTTTGAAGAGAAAATGTTCTGAATTTTAAATCGCGCAGCTATGAGGCGTTGCTGTGGAATACGTTACACATGCTACATAATGTATTGCATCTAACCAATTTGCTGGCCTGGATTTTCTTTAACGATATTAGAGGAAAACTTCCGCCTTGATGAACAAAGGAATGTTATTGATTAAGACGTGCGACATGGCACCTGAAAGGTTGTCTTGAGAGAAACGCAGTTTCGCTTCCTTTGAAGAGAAAATGTTCAGAATTTTAAATCACGCAGCTATAAGGCGTCGATGTGAAATACGTTTCACATACTACATATTATATTGCAGCTAACCAATTTGCTGGCCCAGATTTTCCTTAACGATATTAGAGGAAAACTTCCGCCTGGATGAACAAAGGAAGGTTATTGATTACGACGTGCGACATGACACCTGAAAGGTTGTCTTGAGAGAAACGCAGTTTCGCTTCCTTTGAAGAGAAAATGTTCAGAATTTTAAATCACGCAGCTATAAGGCGTCGATGTGAAATACGTTTCACATACTACATATTATATTGCAGCTAACCAATTTGCTGGCCCAGATTTTCCTTAACGATATTAGAGAAAATCTTTCGCCTTGATGAACAAAGGAAGGTTATTCATTGAGACGCGGGACAAGACACCTGAAAGCTTGTCTTGAGAGAAACGCAGTGGCACTTCCTTCGAAGAGAAAATCTTCTGAATTTTAAATCACGGTGCTATGAGGCGTCGCAGTGGAATGCGTTACCCATGCTACCTAATATATTGCACCTAACCAGTTTCCTGAGCCGGATTTTCTTTAAAGATATTAGAGGAAAATTTCCGCCTTGATGAACAAAGGAAGGTTATTGATTAAGACGTGCGACGTGACACCTGAAAGGTTGTCTTGAGAGAAAAGCAGTTTCGCTTCCATTGAAGAGAAAAGGTTCAGAATTTTAAATCACACAGCTAGGAGGCGTCGCTGTGGAATACGTTTCACATACTACTTGAAATATTGCATTTACCGAATTTGCTTGCCCGGATTTTCTTTCGCAAAGTTAGAGGAAAATTTCCGCCTCGATGAACAAAGGAAGGTTATTGATTAAGACGTGCGACATGACACCTGAAAGGTTGTCTTGAGAGAAACGCAGTTTCGCTTCCCTTGAAGAGAAAATGTTCAGAACTTTGAATCACGCAGCTATGAGGCGTCGCTGTGGAATACGTTTCACATACTGCATGATATATTGCATTTAACAAATTTGCTGGCCCGGATTTTCTTTAACGATATTAGAGAAAAACGTCCGCCTTGAAGAACAAAGGAAGGTTATTGAATAAAACGTGCGACATGACACCTGAAAGTTTGTCGAGATAAACGCAATGGCGCTTCCTTTGAAGAGAAAATGTTCTGAATTTTAAATCACGCAGCTATGAGGCGTCGCTGTAGAATACGTTTCACATACTATATGATATATTGGATATAACGAATTTGCTGGCCCGGATTTTCTTTAACGATATACGATGAAAACGTCCGCCTTGAAGAACAAAGGAAGGTTATTGATTAAGACGTGCGACATGACACCTGATAGGTTCTCTTGAGAGAAAAGCAGTTTCGCTTCCTTTGAAGAGAAAAGGTTCAGAATTTTAAATCACACAGCTATGAGGCGCCGCTGTGGAATACGTTTCACATACTACTTGAAATATTGCATTTACCGAATTTGCTTGCCCGGATTTTCTTTCGCAAAGTTAGAGGAAAATTTCCGCCTTGATGAACAAAGGAAGGTTATTGATTAAGACGTGCGACATGACACCTGAAAGGTTGTCTTGAGAGAAACGCAGTTTCGCTTCCTTTGCAGAGAAAATGTTCTGAATTTTGGATCACGCAGCTATGAGGCGTCGCTGTGGAATACTTTTAATATACTACATAATATATTGGATTTAACGAATTTGCGGGCGCGGATTTTCTTTAACGATATTCGATGAAAACGTCCGCCTTGACGAACAAAGGAGGGTATTGATTAAGACGTGTGACATGACACCTGAAAGGTTGTCTTGAGAGAAACGCAGTGTCTTATACTTTGATGAGAAAATGTTCTGAATTTTAAATCACGTAGCTATGAGGCGTCGCAGTGGAATACGTTACACATACTACATATTATATTGCAGCTAACCAATTTGCTGGCCCAGATTTTCTTTAAAGATATTACAGGAAAACTTCCGCCTTGATGAACAAGGGAAGGTTATTGATTAAGACGTGTGACATCACACCTGAAAGGTTGTCTTGAGAGAAACGTAGTTTCGCTTCCTTTGAAGAGAAAATGTTCAGAATTTTAAATCACACAGCTATGACGCGTCGCTGTGGAATACGTTTCACATACTACATGATCTATTGCATTTAACGAATTTGCTGGCCCGGATTTACTTTAACGAAATTAGAGGAAAACTTCCGCCTTGAAGAACAAAGGGAGGGTATTGATTAAGACGTGCGACATGACACCTGAAAGGTTGTCTTGAGAGAAACGCAGTGGCGCTTCCTTTGAAGATAAAATGTTGTGAATTTTCAATCACAGAGCTATAAGGCGTCGATGTGAAATACGTTTCACATACTACATATTATATTGCAGCTAACCAATTTGCTGGCCCAGATTTTCCTTAACGATATTAGAGGAAAACTTCCGCCTGGATGAACAAAGGAAGGTTATTGATTACGACGTGCGACATGACACCTGAAAGGTTGTCTTGAGAGAAACGCAGTTTCGCTTCCTTTGAAGAGAAAATGTTCAGAATTTTAAATCACGCAGCTATAAGGCGTCGATGTGAAATACGTTTCACATACTACATATTATATTGCAGCTAACCAATTTGCTGGCCCAGATTTTCCTTAACGATATTAGAGAAAATCTTTCGCCTTGATGAACAAAGGAAGGTTATTCATTGAGACGCGGGACAAGACACCTGAAAGCTTGTCTTGAGAGAAACGCAGTGGCACTTCCTTCGAAGAGAAAATCTTCTGAATTTTAAATCACGGTGCTATGAGGCGTCGCAGTGGAATGCGTTACCCATGCTACCTAATATATTGCACCTAACCAGTTTCCTGAGCCGGATTTTCTTTAAAGATATTAGAGGAAAATTTCCGCCTTGATGAACAAAGGAAGGTTATTGATTAAGACGTGCGACGTGACACCTGAAAGGTTGTCTTGAGAGAAAAGCAGTTTCGCTTCCATTGAAGAGAAAAGGTTCAGGATTTTAAATCACACAGCTAGGAGGCGTCGCTGTGGAATACGTTTCACATACTACTTGAAATATTGCATTTACCGAATTTGCTTGCCCGGATTTTCTTTCGCAAAGTTAGAGGAAAATTTCCGCCTCGATGAACAAAGGAAGGTTATTGATTAAGACGTGCGACATGACACCTGAAAGGTTGTCTTGAGAGAAACGCAGTTTCGCTTCCCTTGAAGAGAAAATGTTCAGAACTTTGAATCACGCAGCTATGAGGCGTCGCTGTGGAATACGTTTCACATACTGCATGATATATTGCATTTAACAAATTTGCTGGCCCGGATTTTCTTTAACGATATTAGAGAAAAACGTCCGCCTTGAAGAACAAAGGAAGGTTATTGAATAAAACGTGCGACATGACACCTGAAAGTTTGTCGAGATAAACGCAATGGCGCTTCCTTTGAAGAGAAAATGTTCTGAATTTTAAATCACGCAGCTATGAGGCGTCGCTGTAGAATACGTTTCACATACTATATGATATATTGGATATAACGAATTTGCTGGCCCGGATTTTCTTTAACGATATACGATGAAAACGTCCGCCTTGAAGAACAAAGGAAGGTTATTGATTAAGACGTGCGACATGACACCTGATAGGTTCTCTTGAGAGAAAAGCAGTTTCGCTTCCTTTGAAGAGAAAAGGTTCAGAATTTTAAATCACACAGCTATGAGGCGCCGCTGTGGAATACGTTTCACATACTACTTGAAATATTGCATTTACCGAATTTGCTTGCCCGGATTTTCTTTCGCAAAGTTAGAGGAAAATTTCCGCCTTGATGAACAAAGGAAGGTTATTGATTAAGACGTGCGACATGACACCTGAAAGGTTGTCTTGAGAGAAACGCAGTTTCGCTTCCTTTGCAGAGAAAATGTTCTGAATTTTGGATCACGCAGCTATGAGGCGTCGCTGTGGAATACTTTTAATATACTACATAATATATTGGATTTAACGAATTTGCGGGCGCGGATTTTCTTTAACGATATTCGATGAAAACGTCCGCCTTGACGAACAAAGGAGGGTATTGATTAAGACGTGTGACATGACACCTGAAAGGTTGTCTTGAGAGAAACGCAGTGTCTTATACTTTGATGAGAAAATGTTCTGAATTTTAAATCACGTAGCTATGAGGCGTCGCAGTGGAATACGTTACACATACTACATATTATATTGCAGCTAACCAATTTGCTGGCCCAGATTTTCTTTAAAGATATTACAGGAAAACTTCCGCCTTGATGAACAAGGGAAGGTTATTGATTAAGACGTGTGACATCACACCTGAAAGGTTGTCTTGAGAGAAACGTAGTTTCGCTTCCTTTGAAGAGAAAATGTTCAGAATTTTAAATCACACAGCTATGACGCGTCGCTGTGGAATACGTTTCACATACTACATGATCTATTGCATTTAACGAATTTGCTGGCCCGGATTTACTTTAACGAAATTAGAGGAAAACTTCCGCCTTGAAGAACAAAGGGAGGGTATTGATTAAGACGTGCGACATGACACCTGAAAGGTTGTCTTGAGAGAAACGCAGTGGCGCTTCCTTTGAAGATAAAATGTTGTGAATTTTCAATCACAGAGCTATGAGGCGTCGCTGTGGAATACGTTACACATGCTACCTAATATATTGCATCTAACCAATTTGCTGGCCCGGATTTTCTTTAACGATATTAGAGGAAAACTTTCGGCTTGAAGAACAAAGGAAGGTTATTGATTAAGACGTGCGACATGACACCTGAAAGGTTGTCTTGAGAGAAACGCAGTTTCAATCATTTAAAGAGATAATGTTGAGATTTTTGAATCACGCAGCTATGAGGCGTCGCTGTGGAATACGTTTCACATACTGCATGATATATTGCATTTAACGAATTGGCTGGCCCGGATTTTTTTTCCAACGTTAGAGGAAAACTTCCGCCTTGATGAACAAAGGAAGGTTATTGATTAAGACGTGCGGCATGACACCTGAAAGGTTGTCTTGAGAGAAACGCAGTGTCGCATCCTTTGAAGAGAAAATGTTCTGAATTTTGAATCACGCAGCTATGAGGTGTCGCTGTGGAATACGTTTCACATACTGCATGATATATTGCGTTTAACGAATTGGCTGGCCCGGATTTTCTTTCGGGACATTAGAGGAAAACTTCAGCCTTGATGAACAAAGGAAGGTTATTGATTGAGACGTGGGACATGACACCTGAAAGGTTGCTTGAGAGAAACGCAGTGGCGCTTACTTTGAAGAGAAAATCTTCTAAATTTTAAATCACGCAGCTATGAGGCGTTGCTGCGGAATACGTTACACATGCTACATAATATATTGCATCTAACCAATTCGCTGACCCGGATTTTCTTTAGTGATATTAGAGAAAAATTTCTGCCTTGAAGAACAAAGGAAGGTTGTTGATTAGTACGTGCGACATGACACCTGAAAGGTTGTCTTGAGGGAAACGCAGTCGCACTTCCTTTGAAGAGAAAATGTTCAGAATTTTTAATCACGCAGCCATGACCCGTCGCTGTGGAATATGTTACAAATGCAACATGTTATATTTCATCTAACCAATATGCTGCCACGAAGTTTCTTTCACGATATTAGAGGAAAACGTCCACCTTGAAGAACAAAGGAAGGTTATTGATTAAGACGTGCGACATGACACCTGAAAGGTTGTCTTGAGAGAATCGCAGTGGCACTTCCTTTGAAGAGAAAATGTTCTGAATTTTAAATCGCGCAGCTATGAGGCGTTGCTGTGGAATACGTTACACATGCTACATAATGTATTGCATCTAACCAATTTGCTGGCCTGGATTTTCTTTAACGATATTAGAGGAAAACTTCCGCCTTGATGAACAAAGGAATGTTATTGATTAAGACGTGCGACATGGCACCTGAAAGGTTGTCTTGAGAGAAACGCAGTTTCGCTTCCTTTGAAGAGAAAATGTTCAGAATTTTAAATCACGCAGCTATAAGGCGTCGATGTGAAATACGTTTCACATACTACATATTATATTGCAGCTAACCAATTTGCTGGCCCAGATTTTCCTTAACGATATTAGAGGAAAACTTCCGCCTGGATGAACAAAGGAAGGTTATTGATTACGACGTGCGACATGACACCTGAAAGGTTGTCTTGAGAGAAACGCAGTTTCGCTTCCTTTGAAGAGAAAATGTTCAGAATTTTAAATCACGCAGCTATAAGGCGTCGATGTGAAATACGTTTCACATACTACATATTATATTGCAGCTAACCAATTTGCTGGCCCAGATTTTCCTTAACGATATTAGAGAAAATCTTTCGCCTTGATGAACAAAGGAAGGTTATTCATTGAGACGCGGGACAAGACACCTGAAAGCTTGTCTTGAGAGAAACGCAGTGGCACTTCCTTCGAAGAGAAAATCTTCTGAATTTTAAATCACGGTGCTATGAGGCGTCGCAGTGGAATGCGTTACCCATGCTACCTAATATATTGCACCTAACCAGTTTCCTGAGCCGGATTTTCTTTAAAGATATTAGAGGAAAATTTCCGCCTTGATGAACAAAGGAAGGTTATTGATTAAGACGTGCGACGTGACACCTGAAAGGTTGTCTTGAGAGAAAAGCAGTTTCGCTTCCATTGAAGAGAAAAGGTTCAGAATTTTAAATCACACAGCTAGGAGGCGTCGCTGTGGAATACGTTTCACATACTACTTGAAATATTGCATTTACCGAATTTGCTTGCCCGGATTTTCTTTCGCAAAGTTAGAGGAAAATTTCCGCCTCGATGAACAAAGGAAGGTTATTGATTAAGACGTGCGACATGACACCTGAAAGGTTGTCTTGAGAGAAACGCAGTTTCGCTTCCCTTGAAGAGAAAATGTTCAGAACTTTGAATCACGCAGCTATGAGGCGTCGCTGTGGAATACGTTTCACATACTGCATGATATATTGCATTTAACAAATTTGCTGGCCCGGATTTTCTTTAACGATATTAGAGAAAAACGTCCGCCTTGAAGAACAAAGGAAGGTTATTGAATAAAACGTGCGACATGACACCTGAAAGTTTGTCGAGATAAACGCAATGGCGCTTCCTTTGAAGAGAAAATGTTCTGAATTTTAAATCACGCAGCTATGAGGCGTCGCTGTAGAATACGTTTCACATACTATATGATATATTGGATATAACGAATTTGCTGGCCCGGATTTTCTTTAACGATATACGATGAAAACGTCCGCCTTGAAGAACAAAGGAAGGTTATTGATTAAGACGTGCGACATGACACCTGATAGGTTCTCTTGAGAGAAAAGCAGTTTCGCTTCCTTTGAAGAGAAAAGGTTCAGAATTTTAAATCACACAGCTATGAGGCGCCGCTGTGGAATACGTTTCACATACTACTTGAAATATTGCATTTACCGAATTTGCTTGCCCGGATTTTCTTTCGCAAAGTTAGAGGAAAATTTCCGCCTTGATGAACAAAGGAAGGTTATTGATTAAGACGTGCGACATGACACCTGAAAGGTTGTCTTGAGAGAAACGCAGTTTCGCTTCCTTTGCAGAGAAAATGTTCTGAATTTTGGATCACGCAGCTATGAGGCGTCGCTGTGGAATACTTTTAATATACTACATAATATATTGGATTTAACGAATTTGCGGGCGCGGATTTTCTTTAACGATATTCGATGAAAACGTCCGCCTTGACGAACAAAGGAGGGTATTGATTAAGACGTGTGACATGACACCTGAAAGGTTGTCTTGAGAGAAACGCAGTGTCTTATACTTTGATGAGAAAATGTTCTGAATTTTAAATCACGTAGCTATGAGGCGTCGCAGTGGAATACGTTACACATACTACATATTATATTGCAGCTAACCAATTTGCTGGCCCAGATTTTCTTTAAAGATATTACAGGAAAACTTCCGCCTTGATGAACAAGGGAAGGTTATTGATTAAGACGTGTGACATCACACCTGAAAGGTTGTCTTGAGAGAAACGTAGTTTCGCTTCCTTTGAAGAGAAAATGTTCAGAATTTTAAATCACACAGCTATGACGCGTCGCTGTGGAATACGTTTCACATACTACATGATCTATTGCATTTAACGAATTTGCTGGCCCGGATTTACTTTAACGAAATTAGAGGAAAACTTCCGCCTTGAAGAACAAAGGGAGGGTATTGATTAAGACGTGCGACATGACACCTGAAAGGTTGTCTTGAGAGAAACGCAGTGGCGCTTCCTTTGAAGATAAAATGTTGTGAATTTTCAATCACAGAGCTATGAGGCGTCGCTGTGGAATACGTTACACATGCTACCTAATATATTGCATCTAACCAATTTGCTGGCCCGGATTTTCTTTAACGATATTAGAGGAAAACTTTCGGCTTGAAGAACAAAGGAAGGTTATTGATTAAGACGTGCGACATGACACCTGAAAGGTTGTCTTGAGAGAAACGCAGTTTCAATCATTTAAAGAGATAATGTTGAGATTTTTGAATCACGCAGCTATGAGGCGTCGCTGTGGAATACGTTTCACATACTGCATGATATATTGCATTTAACGAATTGGCTGGCCCGGATTTTTTTTCCAACGTTAGAGGAAAACTTCCGCCTTGATGAACAAAGGAAGGTTATTGATTAAGACGTGCGGCATGACACCTGAAAGGTTGTCTTGAGAGAAACGCAGTGTCGCATCCTTTGAAGAGAAAATGTTCTGAATTTTGAATCACGCAGCTATGAGGTGTCGCTGTGGAATACGTTTCACATACTGCATGATATATTGCGTTTAACGAATTGGCTGGCCCGGATTTTCTTTCGGGACATTAGAGGAAAACTTCAGCCTTGATGAACAAAGGAAGGTTATTGATTAAGACGTGCGACATGACACCTGAAAGGTTGTCTTGAGAGAAACGCAGTTTCGCATCCTTTGAAGAGAAAATGTTCACAATTTGGAATCACGCAGCTATGAGGCGTCACAGTGGAATACGTTTCACATACTGCATGATATATTGCATTTAACGAATTGGCTCGCCCGGATTTTTTTTCGGGACATTAGAGGAAAACTTCCGCCTTGATGAACAAAGGAAGGTTATTGATTAAGACGTGCGACATGACACCTGAAAGGTTGTATTGAGAGAAACGCAATGTCGCATCCTTTGAAGAGAAAATGTTCAGAATTTTAAATCACGCAGCTATGAGGCATCGCTGTGGAATACGTTTCAAGTACTACATGATATATTGCATTGAACCAATTTGCTGGCCCGGATTTTGTTTCGCGATATTAGAGGAAAACTTCCGCCTTGATGAACAAAGGAATGTTATTGATTAGGACGTGCGACATGACACCTGAAAGATTCTCTTGAAAGAAACGCAGTTTCGCTTCCTTTGAAGAGAAAATGTTCAGAATTTTGAATCACGCACCTATGAGGCGTCGCTGTGGAATACTTTTCACATACTACATGATATATTGCATTTAACGAATTTGCTGGCCCTGATTTTCTTTAACGATATTAGAGGAAAACTTCCGCCTTGATGAACAAAGGAAGGTTATTGATTAAGACGTGCGACATGACACCTGAAAGGTTGTCTTGAGAGAAACGCAGTTTCGCTTCCTTTGAAGAGAAAATGTTCAGAATTTTGAATCACGCAGCTATAAGGCGTCGCTGTGGAATACGTTTCACATACTACATGAAATATTGCATTTAACGAATTGACTGGCCCGGATTTTCTTTCGGGACATTAGAGGAAAACTTCCGCCTTGATGAACAAAGGAAGGTTATTGATTAGGACGTGCGACATGACACCTGAAAGGTTGTCTTGAGAGGAACGCAGTTTCGCTTCCTTTGAAGAGAAAATGTTCAGAATTTTGAATCACGCAGCTATGAGGCGTCGCTGTGGAATACGTTTCACATACTGCATCATATATTGCATTTAACGAATTGGCTGGCCCGGATTTTCTTTCGGGACATTAGAGGAAAACTTCCGCCTTGATGAACAAAGGAAAGTTATTGATTAGGACGTGCGACATGACACCTGAAAGGTTGTCTTGAGAGAAACGCAGTTTCGCTTCCTTTGAAGAGAAAATGTTCAGAATTTTGAATCACGCAGCTATGAGGCGTCGCTGTGGAATACGTTTCACATACTGCATCATATATTGCATTTAACGAATTGGCTGGCCCGGATTTTCTTTCGGGACATTAGAGGAAAACTTCCGCCTTGATGAACAAAGTAAGGTTATTGACTAAGACGTGCGACATGACACCTGAAAGGTTGTCTTGAGAGAAAAGCAGTTTCGCTTCCTTTGAAGAGAAAATGTTCAGAATTTTGAATCACGCAGCTATTAGGCGTCGCTGTGGAATACGTTTCACATACTGCATCATATATTGCATTTAACGAATTGGCTGGCCCGGATTTTCTTTCGGGACATTAGAGGAAAACTTCCGCCTTGATGAACAAAGAAAGGTTATAGATTAAGACGTGCGACGTGACACCTGAAACGTTGTCTTGAGAGAAACGCAGTTTCGCTTCCTTTGAAGAGAAAATGTTCTGAATTTTAAATCACGCAGCTATGAGGCGTCGCTGTGGAATACGTTTCACATACTGCATGATATATTGCATTTAACGAATTGGCTGGCCCGGATTTTCTTTCGGGACATTAGAGGAAAACTTCAGCCTTGATGAACAAAGGAAGGTTATTGATTAAGACGTGCGACATGACACCTGAAAGGTTGTCTAGAGAGAAACGCAGTTTCGCATCCTTTGAAGAGAAAATGTTCACAATTTGGAATCACGCAGCTATGAGGCGTCACAGTGGAATACGTTTCACATACTGCATGATATATTGCATTTAACGAATTGGCTCGCCCGGATTTTCTTTCGGGACATTAGAGGAAAACGTCCGCCTTGATGAACAAAGGAAGGTTATTGATTAAGACGTGCGACATCACACGTGAAAGGTTGTCTTGAGAGAAACACAGTTTCGCTTCCTTTGAAGAGAAAATGTTCAGAATTTTGAATCACGCAGCTATAAGGCGTCGCTGTGGAATACGTTTCACATACTACATGAAATATTGCATTTAACGAATTGGCTGGCCCGGATTTTCTTTCGGGACATTAGAGGAAAACTTCCGCCTTGATGAACAAAGGAAGGTTATTGATTAGGACGTGCGACATGACACCTGAAAGGTTGTCTTGAGAGAAACGCAGTTTCGCTTCATTTGAAGAGAAAATGTTCAGAATTTTGAATCACGCAGCTATGAGGCGTCGCTGTGGAATACGTTTCGCATACTGCATCATATATTGCATTTAACGAATTGGCTGGCCCGGATTTTCTTTCGGGACATTAGAGGAAAACTTCCGCCTTGATGAACAAAGGAAGGTTATTGATTAGGACGTGCGACATGACACCTGAAAGGTTGTCTTGAGAGAAACGCAGTTTCGCTTCCTTTGAAGAGAAAATGTTCAGAATTTTGAATCACGCACCTATGAGGCGTCGCTGTGGAATACTTTTCACATACTTCATGATATATTGCATTTAACGAATTTGCTGGCCCTGATTTTCTTTAACGATATTAGAGGAAAACGTCCGCCTTGATGAACAAAGGAATGTTGTTGATTAAGACGTGCGACATGACACCTGAAAGGTTGTCTTGAGAGAAACGCAGTATCGCATCCTTTGAAGAGAAAATGTTCAAAATTTTAAATCACGCAGCTATGAGGCGCCGCTGTGGAATACGTTACACATACTACATATTATATAGCAGCTAACCAATTTACTGGCCCGGATTTTCTTTAACGATATTCGAGGAAAACTTCCGCCTTGATGAACAAAGGAAGGTTATTGATTAAGACGTGCGACATCACACGTGAAAGGTTGTCTTGAGAGAAACGCAGTTTCGCTTCCTTTGAAGAGAAAATGTTCAGAATTTTGAATCACACAGCTATGAGGCGTCGCTGTGGAATACGTTTCACATACTACATCATATATTGTATTTAACGAATTGGCTGGCCCGGATTTTCTTTCGGGACATTAGAGGAAAACTTCCGCCTTGATGAACAAAGGAAGGTTATTGATTAGGACGTGCGACATGACACCTGAAAGGTTGTCTTGAGAGAAACGCAGTTTCGCTTCCTTTGAAGAGAAAATGTTCAGAATTTTGAATCACGCAGCTATGAGGCGTCGCTGTGGAATACGTTTCACATACTGCAAGATATATTGCATTTAACGAATTGGCTGGCCCGGATTTTCTTTCGGGACATTAGAGGAAGACTTCCGCCTTGATGAACAAAGGAAGGTTATTGATTAAGACGTGCGACATAACACCTGAAAGGTTGTCTTGAGAGAAACGCAGTTTCGCTTCCCTTGAAGAGAAAATGTTCAGAACTTTGAATCACGCAGCTATGAGGCGTCGCTGTGGAATACGTTTCACATACTGCATGATATAGCGCATTTAACGAATTTGCTGGCCCGGATTTTCTTTAACGATATTAGAGAAAAACGTCCGCCTTGAAGAACAAAGGAAGGTTATTGAATAAAACGTGCGACATGACACATGAAAGGTTGTCTTGAGATAAACGCAAGGGCGCTTCCTTTGAAGAGAAAATGTTCAGAAATTTAAATCACACAGCTATGAGGCGTCGCTGTGGAATACGTTTCACATACTACATGATATATTGCATTGAACCAATTTGCAGGCCCCGATTTTGTTTCGTGATATTACAGGAAAACTTCCGCCTTGATGAACAAAGGAAGGTTATTGATTAAGACGTGCGACATGACACCTGAAAGGTTGTCTTGAGAGAAACGCAGTTTCGCTTCCTTTGAAGAGAAAACGTTCTGTATTTTAAATCACGCAGCTATGAGGCGTCGCTCTGGAATGCGTTTCACATACTACATGGTATATTGCATTTAACGAATTTGCTTGCCCGGATTTTCTTCCGCGACATTAGAGGAAATCTTCCACCTTGATGAACAAAGGAAGGTTATTGATTAAGACGTGCGACATGACACCTGAAAGGTTGTCTTGAGAGAAACGCAGTTTCGCTTCCTTTGAAGAGAAAATGTTCAGAAATTTAAATCACACAGCTATGAGGCGTCGCTGTGGAATACGTTTCACATACTACATGATATATTGCATTGAACCAATTTGCAGGCCCCGATTTTGTTTCGTGATATTACAGGAAAACTTCCGCCTTGATGAACAAAGGAAGGTTATTGATTAAGACGTGCGACATGACACCTGAAAGGTTGTCTTGAGAGAAACGCAGTTTCGCTTCCTTTGAAGAAAAAATGTTCTGAATTTTAAATCACGCAGCTATAAGGCGTCGCTGTGGAATACGTTACACATGCTACGTATTATAGGCATCTAACCAGTTTGCTGAGCCGGATTTTCTTTAACGATATTAGAGGGAACTTCCGCCTTGATGAACTAAGAAAGGTATTGATTAAGACGTACGACATGATACCTGAAAATGTGTCTTGAGAGAAACGCAGTGGCGCTTCCTTTGAAGAGAAAATGTTTAGAATTTTCAATCACGCAGCTATGAGGCGTCGCTGTGGAATACGTTTCACATACCACATGATATATTGCATTTCACGAATTTGCTTGCCCGAATTTTTTTTCGCAATATAAAGGATATCTTCCGCCTTGATGAACAAAGGAAGGTTATTGATTAGGACGTGCGACATGACACGTGAAAGGTTGTCTTGTGAGAAACGCAGTTTTGCTTCCTTTAAGAGAAAATGCTCAGAATTTTGGATCAAGCGGCTATGAGGCGGCGCTGTGGAATACGTGTCACATACTGCATGATATATTGCATTTAACGAATTTGCTGGCCCGGATTTTCTGTAACGATATTAGAGGAAAACGTCCGCCTTGAAGAACAAAGGAAGGTTATTGATTAAGACGTGCGTCATGACACCTGAAAGGTTGTCTTGAGAGAAACGCAGTGACCCACACTTTGAAGAGAAAATGTTCAGAATTTTAAATCACGCAGCTATGACGGGTCGCTGTGGAATACGTTTCACTTACTACATGATATATTGCATTTACCGAATTTGCTGGCCCCAATTTTCTTTATTGATATTACAGGAAAACTTCCGCCTTGATGAACAAAGGATGGTTATTGATTAAGACGTGTGACATCACACCTGGAATGTTGTCTTGAGAGAAACGCAGAGTCGCATCCTTTGAAGAGAAAATGTTCAGAATTTTGAATCACGCAGCTATGAGGTGTCGCTGTGGAATACGTTTCACATACTACATGATATATTGCATTTAACGAATTTGCTGGCCCGGATTTTCTTTAACGGTGTTATAGGAAAACGTCCGCCTTGATGAACAAAGGAAGGTTATTGATTAAGACGTGCGACATGACAACTGAAAGGTTGTCTTGACAGAAACGCAGTTTCGCTTCCTTTGAAGAGAAAATTTTCAGAATTTAAAATCACGCAGCTATGAGGCGTCGCTGTGGAATACGTTTCACATACTACATGAAATATTGCATTTAACGAATTGGCTGGCCCGGATTTTCTTTCGCGATAATAAAGGAAAATTCCGCCTTGATGTACAAAGGAAGGTTATTGATTAACACGTGCGACATGACACCTTAAAGGTTCTCTTGAGAGAAACGCAGTTTCGCTTCCTTTGAAGAGAAAATGTTCTGAATTTTGTATCATGCAGCTATGAGGCGTCGCTGTGGAATACGTTTCACATACTACATGATATATTGCATTTAACAAATCTGCTTGCCCGGATTTTCTTTCGGGACATTAGAGGAAAACTCCGCCTTGATGTACAAAGGAAGGTTATTGATTAACACGTGCGACATGACACCTGAAAGGTTGTCTTGAGAGAAACGCAGTTTCGCTTCCTTTGAAGAGAAAATGTTCAGAATTTTGAATCACGCAGCTATGAGGCGTCGCTGTGGAATACGTTTCACATACTGCATGATATATTGCATTTAACGAATTTGCTGGCCCGGATTTTCTTTAACGATATTAGAGAAAAACGTCTGCCTTGAAGAACAAAGGGAGGTTATTGATTAAGACGTGCGACATGACACCTGAAATGTTGTCTTGAGATAAACGCAAGGGCGCTTCCTTTGAAGAGAAAATGTTCAGAATTTTAAATCACGCAGCTATGAGGCGCCGCTGTGGAATACGTTTCAAGTACTACATGATATATTGCATTGAACCAATTTGCTGGCCCGGATTTTGTTTCGCGATATTACAGGAAAACTTCCGCCTTGATGAACAAAGGAATGTTATTGATTAAGACGTGCGACATGACACCTGAAAGGTTGTCTTGAGAGAAACGCAGTATCGCATCCTTTGAAGAGAAAATGTTGAAAATTTTAAATCACGCAGCTATGAGGCGCCGCTGTGGAATACGTTACACATACTACATATCATATAGCAGCTAACCAATTTACTGGCCCGGATTTTCTTTAACGATATTCGAGGAAAACTTCCGCCTTGATGAACAAAGGAAGGTTATTGATTAAGACGTGCGACATCACACCTGAAAGGTTGTCTTGAGAGAAACGCAGTTTCGCTTCCTTTGAAGACAAAATGTTCAGAATTTTAAATCACGCAGCTATAAGGCTTCGCTGTGGAATACGTTACACATACTACATGTTATATTGCAGCTAACCGATTTGCTGGCCCAGATTTTTTTAACGATATTACAGGAAACCTTCCCCCTTGATGAACAAAGGAAGGTTATTGATTAAGACGTGCGAGATCACACTTGAAAGGTTGTCTTGAGAGAAACGCAGTTTCGCTTCCTTTGAAGAGAAAATGTTCAGAATTTTAAATCACGCAGCTATGACGCGTCGCTGTGGAATACGTTTCACATTCTACATGATCTATTGCATTTAACGAATTTGCTGGCCCGGATTTTCTTTAACGATATTAGAGGAAAACGTCTGCCTTGATGAACAAAGGAAGGTTATTGATTAGGGCGTGCGACATGACACCTGAAAGGTTGTCTTGAGAGAAACGCAATGGCGCTTTCCTTGAAGAGAAAATGTTCTGAATTTTAAATCACGCAGCTATAAGGCGTTGCTTTGGAATACGTTACACATGTTACATATTAGAGGCATCTAACTAGTTTGTTGAGCCGGATTTTCTTTAACGATATTAGAGGAAGACGTCCGCCTTGATGAACAAAGGAATGTTATTGATTAATACGTGCGACATGACACCTGAAAGGTTGTCTTGAGAGAAACGCAGTTTCGCTTCCTTTGAAGAGAAAATGTTCAGAATTTTAAATCACGCAGCTATGAGGCATCGCTGTGGAATACGTTTCACATACTACATGAAATATTGCATTGAACGATTTTGCTGGCCCGGATTTTCTTTAACGATATTAGAGAAAAACGTCCGCCTTGAAGAACAAAGGAAGGTTATTGATTAAGCCGTGCGACATGACACCTGAAAGGTTGTCTTGAGGGAAACGCAGTGGCGCTTCCTTTGAAGAGAAAATGTTCAGAATGTTTAATCACGCAGCTATGAGGCGTCGCTGTGGAATGCGTTACACATGCAACATAATATATTTCATCTAACCAATTTGCGGCTTCGAAGTTTCTTTAACGATATTAGAGGAAAACGTCCACCTTGAAGAACAAAGGAAGGTTATTGATTAAGACGTGCGACATGACACCTTAAAGGTTGTCTTGAGAGAAACGCAGTGACACTTTCGTTGAAGAGAATTGTTCTGAACTTTAAATCACGCAGCTATGAGGCGTCGCTGTGGAAAACGTTACACATGCTACATAATGTATTGCATCTAACCAATTTGCTGGCCCGGATTTTCTTTAACGATAATAGAGGAAAAATTCCACCTTGATGAACAAAGGAAGGTTATTGATTAAGACGTGCGACATGACACCTGAAAGGTTGTCTTGAGAGAAACGCAGTTTCGCTTCCTTCGAAGAGAAAATGTTCAGAATTTTTAATCACGCAGCTATGAGGCGTCGCTATGGAACACGTCACACATACTACATAATATATTGCATTCAACCAATTTGGTGGCCCTAAGTTTCTTTAACGATATTACAGGAAAACGTCCGCCCTGATGAACTAAGGAAGGTTATTGATTAGAACGTGCGACATGACACCTGAAAGGTTGCCTTGAGAGAAACGCAGTGGCGCTTACTTTGAAGAGAAAATGTTCTAAATTTTAAATCACAGAACTATGAGGCGTCGCTATGGAATACGTTACACATGCTACATAATATATTGCATCTAACCAGTTTGCTGACCCGAAGTTTCTTTAACGATATTAGAGGCAAACGTCCACCTTCAAGAACAAAGGAAGGTTATTGATTAAGACGTGCGACATGACACCTGAAAGGTTGTATTGAGAGAAACGCAGTGGCGCTTCCTTTAAAGAGAAAATGTTCAGAATTTTATATCACGCAGCTATGAGGCGTCGCTTAGGAATACGTTACACATGCTACATAATATATTGCGTCTAACCAGTTTGCTGACCCGGACTTTCTTTAATGATATTAGAGAAAAACTTCCGCCTTGATGAACAAAGGAATGTTATTGATTAAGACGTGCGACATGACACCTGAAAGGTTGTCTTGAGAGAAACGCAGTGGCGCTTCCTTTGAAGAGAAAATGTTATGAATTTTAAATCACAGAACTATCAGTCGTCGCTGTGGAATACGTTACACATGCTACATAATATATTGCATCTAACCAATTCGCTGACCCGGATTTTTTTTAGTGATATTAGAGGAACATTTCCGCCTTGATGAACAAAGGAAGTTTATTGATTGAGACGTGCGACATGACACCTGAAAGGATGTCTTGTAATAAACGCGATGGCGCTTCCTTTGAAGAGAAAATGTTCAGAATTTTTATTCACGCAGCTATGAGGCGTCGCTGTGGAATACGTTACACATGCTACATAATGTATTGCATCTAACCAATTTGCTGGCCCGGATTTTCTTTAACGATAATAGAGGAAAAATTCCACCTTGATGAACAAAGGAAGGTTATTGATTAAGACGTGCGACATGACACCTGAAAGGTTGTCTTGAGAGAATCGCAGTGGCACTTCCTTTGAAGAGAAAATGTTCTGAATTTTAAATCACGCAGCTATGAGGCGTTGCTGTGGAATACGTTACACATGCTACATAATGTATTGCATCTAACCAATTTGCTGGCCTGGATTTTCTTTAACAATATTAGAGGAAAACTTCCGCCTTGATGAACAAAGGAAGGTTATTGATTAAGACGTGCGACATGACACCTGAAAGGTTGTCTTGTGAGAAACGCAATGGCGCTTCCTTTGAAGAGAAAATGTTCTGAATTTTAAATCACGCAGCTATGAGGCGTCGCTGTGGAATACGTTACACATGCAACATAATATTTTGCATCTAACCAGTTTGCTGACCCGGATTTTCTTTAAATAAATTAGAGAAAAACTTTCGCCTTGATTAACAAAGGAAGGTTACTCATTGAGACGCGGGACAAGACACCTGAAAGCTTGTCTTGAGAGAAACGCAGTGGCACTTCCTTCGAAGAGAAAATGTTCTGAATTTTAAATAAGAAACTATGAGGCGTGGCTTTGGAATACGTTACACATGCTACCTAATATATTGCATCTAACCAATTAACTGGCCCGGATTTACTTTAATGATATTAGACGAAAACTTCCACCTTGATGAACAAAGGAAGGTTATTGATTAAGACGTGCGACATGACACCTGAATCGTTGTTTGAGAGAATCGCAGTAGCGCTTCCTTCGAAGAGAATAGGTTCAGAATGTTAAATCACACAGCTATGAGGCGTCGCTGTGGAATACGTTTCACATACTACTTGAAATATTGCATTTACCGAATTTGCTTGCCCGGATTTCTTTCGCAAAGTTAGAGGAAAATTTCCGCCTTGGTGAACAAAGGAAGGTTATTGATTAAGACGTGCGACATGACACCTGAAAGGTTGTCTTGAGAGAAACGCAGTTTCGCTTCCTTTGCAGAGAAAATGTTCTGAATTTTGCATCAGGCAGCTATGAGGCGTCGCTGTGGAATACCTTTCATATACTACATGATATATTGAATTTACCGAATTTGCTGGCCCGGATTTTCTTTAACGATATTCGATGAAAACGTCCGCATTGACGAACAAAGGAAGGTTATTCTTTAAGGCGTGCGACATGACACCTGAAATGTTGTCGAGATAAACGCAATGGCGCTTCCTTTGAAGAGAAAATGTTCTGAATTTTAAATCACGCAGCTATGAGGCGTCGCTGTGGAATACGTTTCACATACTATATGATATATTGGATTTAACGAATTTGCTGGCCCGGATTTTCTTTAACGATATTCGATGAAAACGTCCGCCTTGAAGTACAAAGGAAGGTTATTGATTAAGACGTGGGACATGACACCTGAAAGGTTGTCTTGAGAGAAAAGCAGTTTCGCTTCCTTTGACGAGAAAAGGTTCAGAATTTTAAATCACACAGCTATGAGGCGCCACTGTGGAATACGTTTCACATACTAATTGAAATATTGCATTTACCGAATTCGCTTGCCCGGATTTTCTTTCTCAAAGATAGAGGAAAATTTCCGCCTTGATGAACAAAGGAAGGTTATTGATTAAGACGTGCGACATGACACCTGAAAGGTTGTCTTGAGAGAAACGCAGTTTCGCTTCCTTTGCAGAGAAAATGTTCTGAATTTTAAATCACGCAGCTATGAGACGTCGCTGTGGAATACGTTTCACATACTACATATTATATTGCAGCTAACCAATTTGCTTGCCCGGATTTTCTTTCTCAAAGTTAGAGGAAAATTTCCGCCTTGATGAAGAAAGGAAGGTTATTGATTAAGACGTGCGACATCACACCTGAAAGGTTGTCGAGATAAACGCAATGGCGCTTCCTTTGAAGAGAAAACGTTCTGAATTTTAAATCACGCAGCTATGAGGCGTCGCTGTGGAATACGTTTCACATACTATATGATAATTTGGATTTAACGAATTTGCTGGCCCGCATTTTCTTTAACGATATTCGATGAAAACGTCCGCCTTGAAGAACAAAGGAAGGTTACTGATTAAGACGTGCGACATGACACCTGAAAGGTTGTCTTGAGAGAAAAGCAGTTTCGCTTCCTTTGAAAATAAAATGTTCAGAATTTTGGATCACGCAGCTGTGAGGCGTCGCTGTGGAATACGTTTCACATACTATATGATATATTGGTTTTAACGAATTTGCTGGCCCGGATTTTCTTTAACGATATTCGATGAAAACGTCCGCCTTGACGAACAAAGGAAGGTTATTGATTAAGACGTGCGACATGACACCTGAAAGGTTGTCTTGAGATAAACGCAATGGCGCTTCCTTTGAAGAGAAAATGTTCTGAATTTTAAATCACGCAGCTATGAGGCGTCGCTGTGGAATACGTTTCACATACTATATGATATATTGGTTTTAACGAATTTGCTGGCCCGGATTTTCTTTAACGATATTCGATGAAAACGTCCGCCTTGAAGAACAAAGGAACGTTATTGATTAAGACGTGTGACATGACACCTGAAAGGTTGTCTTGAGATAAACGCAATGGCGCTTCCTTTGAAGAGAAAATGTTCTGAATTTTCAATCACTGAGCTATGAGGCGTCGCTGTGGAATACGTTACACATGCTACCTAATATATTGCATCTAACCAATTTGCTGGCCCGGATTTTCTTTAACGATATTAGAGGAAAACTTCCGGCTTGAAGAACAAAGGAAGGTTATTGATTAAGACGTGCGACATGACACCTGAAAGGTTGTCTTGAGTGAAACGCAGTTTCGCTACCTTTGAAGAGAAAATGTTCCGAATTTTAAATCACGCAGCTATGAGGCGTCGCTGTGGAATGGGTTACAGATGATACATAATATATTGCTTCTAACCAGTTTGCTGACCCGGATTTTCTTTAGTGATATTAGAGGAAAATTTCTGCCTTGAAGAACAAAGGAAGGTTATTGATTAGTACGTGCGACATGACATCTGAAAGGTTGTCTTGAGGGAAACGCAGTCGCACTTCCTTTGAAGAGAAAATGTTCAGAATTTTTAATCACGCAGCTATGACGCGTCGCTGTGGAATATGTTACAAATGCAACATGTTATATTTCATCTAACCAATATGCTGCCCCGAAGTTTCTTTCACGATATTAGAGGAAAACGTCCAACTTGAAGAACAAAGGAAGCTTATTGATTATGACTTGCGACATGACACCTGAAAGGTGGCCTTGAGAGAAACGCAGTGGCGCTTCCTTTGAAGAGAAAATGTTCTGAATTTTAAGTCACGCAGCTATGAGGCGTTGCTGTGGAATACGTTACACATGCTACATAATGTATTGCATCTAACCAATTTGCTGGCCCGGATTTTCTTTAACGATAATAGAGGAAAAATTCCACCTTGATGAACAAAGGAAGGTTATTGATTAAGACGTGCGACATGACACGTGAAAGGTTGTCTTGAGAGAATCGCAGTGGCACTTCCTTTGAAGAGAAAATGTTCTGAATTTTAAATCACGCAGCTATGAGGCGTTGCTGTGGAATGCGTTACACATGCTACCTAATATATTGCATCTAACCAGTTTGCTGACCCGGATTTTCTTTAAAGACATTAGAGGAAAATTTCCGCCTAGATGAACAAAGGAAGGTTATTCATTAAGACGTGCCACATGACACCTGAAAGGTTTTCTTGAGTGAAACGCAGTTTCGCTACCTTTGAAGAGAAAATGTTCCGAATTTTAAATCACGCAGCTATGAGGCGTCGCTGTGAAATACGTTTCACATACTACATGAAATATTGCATTTACCGAATTTGCTTGCCCGGATTTTCTTTCGCAACATTAGAGGAAAATTTCCGCCTTGATGAACGAAGGAAGGTTATTGATTAAGACGTGGGACATGACACCTGAAAGGTTGTCTTGAGAGAAGCGCAGTGTCGCATCCTTTGAAGAGAAAATGTTCTGAATTTTAAATCACGCAGCTATGAGGCGTCGCTGTGGAATGCGTTACACACGCTACCTAATATATTGCATCTAACCAGTTTGCTGACCCGGATTTTCTTTAGCGATATTAGAGGAAGATTTCCGCCTTGATGAACAAAGGAAGGTTATTGATTAAGACGTGTGACATGACACCTGAAACGTTGTCTTGAGAAAATCGCAGTGGCGCTTCCTTTGAAGAGAAAATGTTCTGAATTTTAAATTACAGAACTATGAGGCGTCGCTATGGAATACGTTACACATGCTACCTAATATATTGCACCTAACCAGTTTGCTGACCCGGATTTTCTTTAGCGATATTAGAGGAAGATTTCCGCCTTGATGAACAAAGGAAGGTTATTGATTAAGACGTGGGACATGACACCTGAAAGGTTGTCTTGAGAGAAACGCTGTGGCGCTTCCTTTGAAGAGAAAATGTTCTGAATTTGAAATCCCAGAACTATAAGGCGTCGCTATGGAATACGTTACACATGCTACCTAATATATTGCATCTAACCAATTTGCTGACCCGGGTGTACTTTAAAGATATTAGAGGAAAACTTCCGCCTTGATAAACAAAGGAAGGTTATTGATTAAGACGTGTGACATGACACCTGAAACGTTGTCTTGAGAGAATAGCAGTGGCGCTTCCTTTGAAGAGAAAATGTTCAGAATTTTTATTCACGCAGCTATGAGGCGTCGCTGTGGAATGCGTTACACATGCTACCTAATATATTGCATCTAACCAGTTTGCTGACCCGGATTTTCTTTAGCGATATTAGAGGAAAATTTCTGCCTTGATGAACAAAGGATCGTTATTGATTAAGACGTGGGACATGACACCTGAAAGGTTGTCTTGAGAGAATCGCAGTGGCGCTTCCTTTGAAGAGAAAATGTTCTGAATTTTAAATCACGGAGCTATGAGGCGTCGCTGTAGAATGCGTTTCACATACTACATGAAATATAGCATTTAATGAATTTGCTTGCCCGGATTTTCTTTCGCAACATTAGAGGAAAACTTCCGCCTTGATGAACAAAGGAAGGTTATTGATTAAGACGTGCGACATGACACCTGAAAGGTTGTCTTGAGAGAAACGCAGTTGCACTTCCGTTGAAGAGAATTGTTCTGATTTTTAAATCAAGCAGCTATGAGGCGTCGCTGTGGAATACGTTACACATGCTACCTAATATATCGCATCTAACCAATTTGCTGGCCCGGATTTACTTTAGAGATATAAGAGGAAAACGTCCGCCCTGATGAACAAAGGAAGGTTATTGATTAGTACGTGCGACATGACACCTGAAAGGTTGTCTTCAGGAAACGCAGTGGCGCTTTCTTTGAAGAGAAAATTTTCAGAATATTTAATCACGCATCTCTGAGGCGTCGCTGTGGAATGCGTTACACATGCTACCTAATATATTGCATCTAACCAGTTTGCTGACCCGGATTTTCTTTAACGATATTAGAGGAAAACTTCCGCCTTGATAAACACAGGAAGGTTATTGATTAAGACGTGCGACATGACACCTGAAACGTTGTCTTGAGAGAATCGCAGTGGCGCTTCCTTTGAAGAGAAAATGTTCAGAATTTTAAATCACGCTGCTATGAGGCGTCGCTGTGGAATGCGTTACACATGCTACCTAATATGTTGCATCTAACCAGTTTGCTGACCCGGATTTTCTTTAAAGACATTAGAGGAAAATTTCCGCCTTGATGAACAAAGGAAGGTTATTCATTAAGACGTGCCACATGACACCTGAAAGGTTGTCTTGAGAGAAACGCAGTTTCGCTTCCTTTGAAGAGAAAATGTTCAGAATGCTAAATCACGCAGCTTTGAGACGTCGCTGTGGAATACGTTTCACATACTACATGAAATATTGCATTTACCGAATTTGCTTGCCCGGATTTTCTTTCGCAACATTAGAGGAAAATTTCCGCCTTGATGAACGAAGGAAGGTTATTGATTAAGACGTGGGACATGACACCTGAAATGTTGTCTTGAGAGAAACGCAGTGGTGCTTCCTTTGAAGAGAAAATATTCTGAATTTTAAATCACAGAACTATGAGGCGTCGCTATGGAATACGTTACACATGCTACCTAATATATTGCTTCTAACCAATTTGCTGGCCCAGATTTTCTTTAGCGATATTAGGGGAAAATTTCCGCCTTGATGAACAAAGGAAGGTTATTGATTAAGACGTGTGACATGACACCTGAAACGTTGTCTTGAGAAATTCGCAGTGGCGCTTCCTTTGAAGAGAAAATGTTATGAATTTTAAATCACAGAACTATGAGGCGTCGTTATGGAATACGTTACACATGCTACCTAATATATTGCATCTAACCGGTTTGCTGACCCGGATTTTCTTTAGCGATATTAGAGGAAAATTTCCGCCTTGATGAACAAAGGAAGGTTATTGATTAAGACGTGCGACATGACACCTGAAAGGTTGTCTTGAGAGAAACGCTGTGGCGCTTCCTTTGAAGAGAAAATGTTCTGAATTTTAAATCCCAGAACTATGAGGCGTCGCTATGGAATACGTTACACATGCTACCTAATATATTGCATCTAACCAATTTGCTGGCCCGGGTTTACTTTAAAGATATTAGAGGAAAACTTCCGCCTTGATAAACAAAGGAAGGTGTTTGATTAGGACGTGTGACATGACACCTGAAACGTTGTCTTGAGCGAATCGCAGTTTCGCTTCCTTTGAAGAGAAAATGTTCAGAATTTTTAATCACGCAGCTATGACGCGTCGCTGTGGAATGCGTTACACATGCTACCTAATATATAGCATCTAACCAGTTTGCTGACCCGGATTTTCTTTAGCGATATTAGAGGAAAATTTCTGCCTTGATGAACCAAGGAAGGTTATTGATTAAGACGTGGGACATGACACCTGAAAGGTTGTCTTGAGAGAAACGCAGTGGCGCTTCCTTTGCAGAGAAAATGTTCTGAATTTTAAATCACAGAACTGTGAGGCGTCGCTATGGAATACGTTACACATGCTACCTAATATATTGCATCTTACCAATTTGCTGGCCCGGGTTTACTTTAAAGATATTAGAGGAAAAATTCTGCCTTGACAAACAGAGGAAGGTTATTGATTAAGACGTGCGACATGACACCTGAAAGGTTGTCTTGAGAGAAACGCAGTTTCGCTTCCTTTGAAGAGAAAATGTTCAGAATTTTAAATCACGCAGCTTTGAGGCGTTGCTGTGGAATACGTTTCACATACTACATGAAATATAGCATTTAACGAATTTTCTTGCCCGGATTTTCTTGCGCAACATTAGAGGAAAACTTCCGCCTTGATGAACAAAGGAAGGTTATTGATTAAGACGTGCGACATGACACCTGAAAGGTTGTCTTGAGAGAAACGCAGTTGCACTTCCGTTGAAGAGAATTGTTCTGAATTTTAAATCACGCAGCTATGAGGCGTCGCTGTGGAATATGTTACACATGCTACCTAATATATCGCATCTAACCAATTTGCTGGCCCGGATTTTCAGTAAAGACAATAGAGGAAAATTTCCGCCTTGATGAACGAAGGAAGGTTATTGATTAAGACTTGCGGCATGACACCTGAAAGGTTGTCTTGAGAGAAACGCAGTTTGGCTTCCTTTGAAGAGAAAATGTTCAGAATAAAAAATCACGCAACTATGAGGCGTCGCTGTAGTACGTTTCACATACTACATGAAATATTGCATTTAACGAATTTGGTTGCCCGGATTTTCTTTCGCAACATTAGATAAAACTTCCGCCTTGATAAACAAAGGAAGGTTATTGATTAAGACGTGCGACATGACACCTGAAACGTTGTCTTGAGAAATTCGCAGTGGCGCTTCCTTTGAAGAGAAAATGTTCTGAATTTTAAATCACGCAGCTATGAGGCGTCGCTGTGGAATGCGTTACACATGCTAGCTTATAAATTGCATCTAACCAGTTTGCTGACCCGGATTTTCAGTAAAGACAATAGAGGAAAATTTCCGCCTTGATGAACAAAGGAAGGTTATTGATTAAGACGTGCCACATGACACCTGAATGGTTGTTTGAGAGAATCGCAGTGGCGCTCCCTTTGAAGAGAATTGTTCTGAATTTTAAATCGTGCAGCTATGAGGCGTCGCTGTGGAATACGTTACACATACTACATATTAAATTGCAGCTAACCAATTTGCTGGCCCAGGTTTTCGTTAACGATATTACAGGAAAACTTCCGCCTTCATAAACAAAGGAAGGTTATTGATTAAGTCGTGCGACATGACACCTGAAAGGTTGTCTTGAGAGAAACGCAGTGGGGCTTCCCTTTAAGAGAAAATGTTCTGAATTTTAAATCACAGAACTATGAGGCGTCGCTCTGGAATACGTTACACATGCTACCTTATGTATCGCATCTAACCAATTTGCTGGCCCGGATTTACTTTAAAGATATCAGAGGAAAATTTCTGCCTTGATAAACAAAGGAAGGTTATTGATTAACACGTGCGACATGACGCCTGAAACGTTGTCTTGAGAGAATCGCTGTGGCGTTTCCTTTGAAGAGAAAATGTTCTGAATTTTAAATCACGGAGCTATGAGGCGTCGCTGTGGAATGCGTTACACATGCTACCTAATATATTGCATCTAACCAGTTTGCTGATCCGGATTTTTTTTAACGATATAAGAGGAAAATTTCCGCCTTGATGAACGAAGGAAGGTTATTGATTAAGACGTGCGGCATGACACCTGAAAGGTTGTCTTGAGAGAAACGCAGTTTGGCTTCCTTTGAAGAGAAAATGTTCAGAATTTTAAATCACGCAGCTAAGAGGCGTCGCTGTGGAATGCGTTACACATACTACATGAGATAATACATTTACCGAATTTGCTTGCCCGGATTTTCTTTCGCAACATTAGAGGAAAATTTCCGCCTTGATGAACGAAGGAAGGTTATTGATTAAGACGTGGGACATGACACCTGAAAGGTTGTCTTGAGAGAAATGCAGTGGTGCTTCCTTTGAAGAGAAAATGTTCTGAATTTTAAATCACGCAGCTATGAGGCGTCGCTATGGAATACGTTACACATGCTACCTAATATATAGCATCTTACCAATTTGCTGACCCGGATTTTCTTTCGCAACATTAGAGGAAAACTTCCGCCTTGATGAACAAAGGAAGGTTATTGAATAAGACGTGCGACATGACACCTTAAAGGTTGTCTTGAGAGAAACGCAGTGGCACTTCCGTTGAAGAGAATTGTTCTGAATTTTAAATCACGCAGCTATGAAGCGTGGCTGTGGAATACGTTACACATACTACATAATAAATTGCAGCTAACCAATTTGCTGGCCCAGGTTTTTGTTAACGATATTACAGCAAAACTTCCGCCTTCATGAACAAAGGAAGGTTAGTGATTAAGTCGTGCGACATAACACCTGAAAGGTTGTCTTGAGAGAAACGCAGTTTCCCTTCCTTTCAAGAGAAAATGTTCAGAATTTTAAATCACGCAGCTTTGAGGCGTTGCTGTGGAATACGTTTCACATACTACATGAAATATTGCATTTAACGAATTTGGTTGCCCGGATTTTCTTTCGCAACATTAGATAAAACTTCCGCCTTGATAAACAAAGGAGGGTTATTGATTAAGACGTGCGACATGACACCTGAAACGTTGTCTTGAGAGAATCGCAGTGGCGCTTCCTTTGAAGAGAAAATGTTCAGAATTTTAAATCACGCAGCTATGAGGCGTCGCTGTGGAATGCGTTACACATGCTACCTAATAAATTGCATCTAACCAGTTTGCTGACCCGGATTTTCAGTAAAGACAATAGAGGAAAATTTCCGCCTTGATGAACAAAAGAATGTTATTGATTAAGACGTGCCACATGACACCTGAAAGGTTGTCTTGAGAGAATCGCAGTGGCGCTCCCTTTGAAGAGAATTGTTCTGAATTTTAAATCACGCAGCTCTGAGGCGTCGCTGTGGAATACGTTACACATACTACATATTAAATTGCAGCTAACCAATTTGCTGGCCCAGGTTTTCGTTAACGATATTAGAGGAAAACTTCCGCCTTCATAAACAAAGGAAGGTTATTGATTAAGTTGTGCGACATGACACCTGAAAGGTTGTCTTGAGAGAAACGCAGTGGGGCTTCCCTTTAAGAGAAAATGTCCTGAATTTTTAATCACAGAACTATGAGGCGTCGCTCTGGAATACGTTACACATGCTACCTTATGTATCGCATCTAACCAATTTGCTGGCCCGGATTTACTTTAAAGATATCAGAGGAAAACTTCTGCCTTGATAAACAAAGGAAGGTTATTGATTAACACGTGCGACATGACGCCTGAAACGTTGTCTTGAGAGAAACGCAGTTTGGCTTCCTTTGAAGAGAAAATGTTCAGAATTTTAAATCACGCAGCTAAGAGGCGTCGCTGTGGAATGCGTTACACATACTACATGAGATAATACATTTACCGAATTTGCTTGCCCGGATTTTCTTTCGCAACATTAGAGGAAAATTTCCGCCTTGATGAACGAAGGAAGGTTATTGATTAAGACGTGGGACATGACACCTGAAAGGTTGTCTTGAGAGAAATGCAGTGGTGCTTCCTTTGAAGAGAAAATGTTCTGAATTTTAAATCACGCAGCTATGAGGCGTCGCTATGGAATACGTTACACATGCTACCTTATATATCGCATCTAACCAATTTGTTGGCCCGAATTTACTTTAAAAATATTAGAGGAAAACGTCCGCCCTGATGAACAAAGAAAGGTTATTGATTACTACGTGCGACATGACACCTGAAAGGTTGTCTTGAGAGAAACGCAGTGGCGCTTCCTTTGAAGAGAAAATGTTCAGAATTTTTAATCACGCAGCTATGAGGCGTCGCTGTGGAATGCGTTACACATGCTACATAATATATTGCATCTAACCAATTTGCTGGCCCGGGTTTACTTTAGAGATATTAGAGGAAAACTTCTGCCTTAATAAACAAAGGAAGGTTATTAAGACGTGCGATATGACACCTGAAACGTTGTCTTGAGAGAATCGCAGTGGCGCTTCCTTTGAAGAGAAAATGTTCTGAATTTTAAATCACGGAGCTATGAGGAGTCGCTGTGGAATGCGTTACACATGCTACCTAATATATTGCATCTAACCAGTTTGCTGACCCGGATTTCTTTAACGATATTAGAGGAAAATTTCCGCCTTTATTAACAAAGGAAGGTTATTGATTAAGACGTGGGACATGACACCTGAAAGGTTGTCTTGAGAGAAACGCAATGGCGCTTCCTTTAAAGAGACAATGTTCTGAATTTTAAATCACAGAACAATGAGGCGTCGCTATGGAATACGTTACACATGCTACCTAATATATTGCATATAACCAATTTGCTGGCCCGGGTTTAGTTTAAAGATATTAGAGGAAAATTTCCGCCTTGATGAACGAAGGAAGGTTATTGATTAAGACGTGCCACATGACACCTGAAAGGTTGTCTTGAGAGAAACGCAGTTTCGCTTCCTTTGAAGAGAAAATGTTCAGAATTTTAAATCACGCAGCTATGAGGCGTCGCTGTGGAATACCTTTCACATACTACATGAAATATAGCATTTAACGAATTTGCTTGCCCGGATTTTCTTTCGCAACATTTGAGGAAAACTTCCGCCTTGATGAACAAAGGAAGGTTATTGATTAAGACGTGCGACATGACACCTGAAAGCTTGTCTTGAGAGAAACGCAGTGGCACTTCCGTTGAAGAGAATTGTTCTGAATTTTAAATCACGCAGCTATGAGGCGTCGCTGTGGAATACGTTACACATACTACATATTAAATTGCAGCTAACCAATTTGCTGGCCCAGGTTTTCGTTAACGATATTACAGGAAAACTTCCGCCTTCATGAACAAAGGAAGGTTATTGATTAAGACGTGCGGCATGACACCTGAAAGGTTGTCTTGAGAGAAACGCAGTTTCGCTTCCTTTGAAGAGAAAATGTTCAGAATTTTAAATCACGCAGCTATGAAGCGTCGCTGTGGAATACGTTTCACATACTACCTAATATATTGCATCTAACCAATTTGCTGGCCCGGGTTTACTTTAATGATATTAGTGGAAAACTTCCGCCTTGATGGACGAAGGAAGGTTATTGATTAGAACATGCGACATGACACCTGAAAGGTTGTCTTGGGAGAAACGCAGTGGCGCTTCCTTTTAAGAGAAAAAGTTCGGAATTTTAAATCACAGAAATATGAGGCGTCGCTATGGAAAACGTTACACATGCTACCTATTATATTGCATCTAAGCAGTTTGCTGACCCGGATTTTCATTTGCGATAATAAAGGAAATTTCCCGCCTTGATGAACAAAGGAAGGTTATTGATTAAGACGTGCGACACGACACCTGAAAGGTTGTCTTGAGATAAACGCAATGGCGCTGCCTTTGAAGAGAAAATATTCTGAATTTTAAATCACGCAGCTATGAGGCATCGCTGTGGAATACGTTACACATGCAACATAATATTTTGCATCTAACCAATTTGCTGCCCCGAAGTTGTTTTAACGATATTGGAGAAAAACGACCACCTTGAAGAACAAAGGAAGGTGATTGATTAAGACGTGCGACATGACACCTGAAAGGTTGTCTTGAGATAAACGCAATGGCGCTTCCTTTGAAGGGAAATTGTTCTGAATTTTAAATCACGCAGCTATGAGGCGTCGCTGTGGAATACGTTACACTTGCAACATAATTTATTTCATCTAACCAATTTGCTGCTCCGAAGTTTCTTTAAAGATATTAGAGGAAAACTTCCGCCTTGATGAACAAAGGAAGGTTATTGATTAAGACGTGCGACACGACACCTGAAACGTTATCTTGAGGTAAACGGAGTGGCGCTTCCTTTGAAGAGAAAATGTTCAGGATTTTGGATCACGCATCTCTGAGGCGTCGCTGTGGAATTCGTTACACATGCTACCTAATATATTGCATATAAGCAGTTTGCTGACCCAGGTTTACTTTAAAGATATTAGAGGAAAATTTCCGCCTTGATGAACGAAGGAAGGTTATTGATTAAGACGTGCGGCATGACACCTGAAAGGTTGTCTTGAGAGAAACGCAGTGGTGCTTCCTTTGAAGAGAAAATGTTCTGAATTTTAAATCACAGAACTATGAGGCGTCGCTATGGAATACGTTACACATGCTACCTAATATATTGCATCTAACCAATTTGCTGGCCCGGATTTTCTTTACCGATATTGCAGGAAAATTTCCGCCTTGATGAACAAAGGAAGGTTATTGATTAAGACGTGCGACATGACAACAGAAAGGTTGTCTTGACAGAAACGCAGTTTCGCTTCCTTTGAAGAGAAAATTTTCAGAATTTAAAATAACGCAGCTATGAGGCGTCGCTGTGGAATACGTTTCACATACTACATGAAATATTGCATTTAACGAATTGGCTGGCCCGGATTTTCTTTCGCGATATTAAAGGAAAATTTCCGCCTTGATGAACAAAGGAAGGTTATTGATTAAGACGTGCGACACGACACCTGAAAGGTTGTCTTGAGATAAACGCAATGGCGCTTCCTTTAAAGAGAAAATATTCTGAATTTTAAATCACACAGCTATGAGGCGTCGCTGTGGAATACGTTACACATGCAACATAATATTTTGCATCTAACCAATTCGCTGCCCCGAAATTTCTTTAACGATATTGGAGAAAAACGACCACCTTGAAGAACAAAGGAAGGTGATTGATTAAGACGTGCGACATGACACCTGAAAGGTTGTCTTGAGATAAACGCAATGGCGCTTCCTATGAAGGGAAATTGTTCTGAATTTTAAATCACGCAGCTATGAGGCGTCGCTGTGGAATACCTTACACATGATACATAATATATTGCATCTAACCGGTTCACTGACCCGGATTTTCTTTACCGGTATTAGAGGAAAACTTTCGCCTTGATGAACAAAGGAAGGTTATTGATTAAGACGTGCGACTTGACACCTGAAAGGTTGTCTTGAGAGAAACGCAGTGGCGCTTCCTTTAAGGAGCAAATGTTCTGAATTTTAAATCACGCAGCTATGAGGCGTCGCTGTGGTATACGTTTCGCATACTGCATGATATAGTGCATTTAACGAATTTGCTAGCCCGGATTTTTTTTCGCGATATTAGAGTAAAACGTCCGCCTTTAAGAACAAAGGAAGGTTATTGATTAGTACCTGCGACATGACACCTGAAAGGTTGTCTTGAGGGAAACGCAGTGGCGCTTCCTTTGAAGAGAAAATGTTCAGAATTTTTAATCACGCAGCTTTGAGGCGTCGCTGTGGAATACGTTACACTTGCAACATAATATATTTCATCTAACCACTTTGCTGGCCCGAGTTTACTTTAAAGATATTAGAGGAAAACTTCCGCCTTGATGAACAAAGGAAGGTTATTGATTAGGACGTGTGACGTGACACCTGAAACGTAGTCTTGAGAGAATCGTGGTGGCGCTTCCTTTGAAGAGAAAATGTTCTGAATTTTAAATCACGCAGCTATGAGGCATCGCTAGGGAATACGTTACACATGCTACCTAATATATTGCTTTTAACCAGTTTGCTGACCCGTATTTTCTTTAACGGTATTAGAGGAAAACTTCCGCCTTGATGAACAAAGTTATTGATTAAGACGTGCGACATGACACCTGAAAGGTTGTCTTGAGAGAAACGCAGTTTCGCTTCCTTTGAAGAAAAATGTTCACAATTCTAAATCACGCAGCTATGACGCGTCGCTGTGTAATACGTTTCACATACTACATGATCTATTGCATTTAACGAAATTGCTAGCCCTGATTTTCTTTAACGATATTAGAGAAAAACTTCCGCCTTTATGAACAAAGGAAGGTTATTGATTAAGACGTGCGACATGACACCTGAAAGGTTTTCTTGAGAGAAACGCAATGGCGCTTCCTTTGAAGAGAAAATGTTCTAAATTTTAAATCATGCAGCTATGAGGCGTCGCTATGGAATACGTTACACATGCTACATATTATATTGCATCTAACCAGTTTGCTGAGCCGGATTTTCTTTAAAGATATTAGAGGAAAACGTCCGCCTTGATTAACAAAGGAAGGTTATTGATTAAGACGTGCGACATGACACCTGAAAGGTTGTCTTGAGAGAAACGCAGTTTCGCTTCCTTTGAAGAGAAAATGTTCACAATTCTAAATCACGCAGCTATGACGCGTCGCTGTGGAATACGTTACACATACTGCATATTATATAGCAGCTAACCAATTTACTGGCCAGGATTTTCTTTAACGATATTAGAGGAAAACTTTCGCCTTAATGAGCAAAGCAATGTTATTAAGACGTGCGATAGGACACATGAATGGTTATCTTGTGAGAAACGCAGTGGCGCTTCCTTTAAGGAGGAAATGTTCTGAATTTTAAATCACGCAGCTATGAGGAGTCGCTGTGGTATACGTTTCACATACTGCATGATATAGTGCATTTAACGAATTTGCTGGCCCGGATTTTCTTTCGCGATATCAGAGGAAAACTTCCGCCTTGATGAACAAAGGAAGGTTATTGATTAAGACGTGGGACATGACACCTGAAAGGTTGTCTTGAGAGAAACGCAGTTTCGCTTCCTTTGAAGAGAAAATGTTCACAATTTTGGATCACGCCGCTATGAGGTATCGCTGTGGAATACGCTTCACATAATACATGAAATATTGCATTTAACGAATTTGCTGGCCCGGATTTTCTTTAACGGTATTAGAGGAAAACTTCTGCCTTGATGAACAAAGGAAGGTTATTGATTAAGACGTGCGATATGACACCTGAAAGGTTCTCTTGAGAGAAACGCAGTGGCACTGCCTTTGAAGAGAAAATGTTCTGAATTTTAAATCACAGAACTATGAGGTGTCGCTGTGGAATACGTTTCCCATAATACATGAAATATTGCATTTAACGAATTTGCTGGCCCGGATTTTCTTTAACGGTATTAGAGGAAAACTTCTGCCTTGATGAACAAAGGAAGGTTATTGATTAAGACGTGCGATATGACACCTGAAAGGTTCTCTTGAGAGAAACGCAGTGGCACTGCCTTTGAAGAGAAAATGTTCTGAATTTTAAATCACAGAACTATGAGGCGTCGCTGTGGAATACGTTTCACATAATACATGAAATATTGCATCTAACCAATTTGCTGGCCCGGATTTTCTTTGACGATATTAGAGGAAAACTTCCGCCTTGATGAACAAAGGAGGGTTATTGATTAAGACGTGCGACATGACACCTGAAAGGTTTTCTTGAGAGAAACGCAGTGGCACTGCCTTTGAAGAGAAAATGTTCTGAATTTTAAATCACAGAACTATGAGGCGTCGCTGTGGAATACGTTTCACATAATACATGAAATATTGCATTTAACGAATTTGCTGGCCCGGATTTTCTTTAACGGTATTAGAGGAAAACTTCTGCCTTGATGAACAAAGGAAGGTTATTGATTAAGACGTGCGATATGACACCTGAATGGTTACCTTGAATGAAACGCAGTTTCGCTTCCTCTGAAGAAAAAATATTCAGAATTTTGAATCACGCAGCTATGAGGCGTCGCTGTGGAATACGTTACACATGCTACCTAATATATTGCATCTAACCAATTTGCTGGCCCGGATTTTCTTTAACGATATTAGAGGAAAACGTCCGCCTTGATGAAGAAAGGAAGGTTATTGATTAAGACGTGCGACAAGACACCTGAAATGTTGTCTTGAGAGAAACGCAGTTTCGCTTCCTTTGAAGAGAAAATGTTCACAATTCTAAATCCCGCAGCTATGACGCGTCGCTGTGGAATACGTTACACATACTGCATATTATACAGCAGCTAACCAATTTACTGGCCCGGATTTTCTTTAACGATATTAGAGGAAAACTTTCGCCTTGATGAGCAAAGGGATGTTATTGATTAAGACGTGCGACATGACACCTGAAAGGTTGTCTTGAGAGAAACGCAGTTTCGCTTCCTTTGAAGTGAAAATGTTCACAATTCTAAATCACGCAGCTATGACGCGTCGCTGTGGAATACGTTTCACATACTACATGATCTATTGCATTTAACGAATTTGCTAGCCCGGATTTTCTTTAACGATATTAGAGGAAAACATCCGCCCTGATGATCTAAGGAAGGTTATTAATTCAGACGTGCGACATGACACCTGAAAGTTTGTCTTGAGAGAAACGCAGTGGCGCTTTCTTTGAAGAAAAAAATGTTCAGAATTTTAAATCACGCAGCAATCAGGCGTCGCTCAAAAACTCATTACACATGCTATTTAATGTGTTGCATCTAACCGATTTGCTGGCCCGCATTTTCTTTACCATTATTAGAGCAAAACATCCGCCCTGATGATCTAAGGAAGGTTATTGATTCAGACGTGCGACATGACACCTGAAAGGTTGTCGTGAGAGAAACGCAGAGGCGCTTCCTTTGAAGAGAAAATGCTCAGAATTTCAAATCACGCAGCTATGAGGCGTCGCTGTGGAATACGTTACACATGCTACATAATATATTGCATCTAACCGAATTGCTGGGCCGCATTTATTTACCATTATTAGAGCAAAATTTCAGCTGCCTTAAGAGAAACGCAGTGGCGCTTTCTTCGTAGAGAAATTGAGTATAATTTTAAATTAAGGAGCTCGGAGGGTTCGCTTTGGAATAGGTTGTGCAGGCTACCCAACATACTGCATCTAGCCAATTTGCTAGAGAGCATTTCTTTTAACGTAACTTGAGCAACACCTCTGCCCTGGGCATCTACACAATTTTGTTGTTAAGACGTGCGATATGACAACTCAAATTTTGCCGTAAGAGAAACGCAGTGGCGCATTCATTGAAGAGAAATCGAGCATAACTTTAAATTAGGAACTCGAAGGGTTCGGTTTAGTATAGGGTAAACAGGCTACCTAATATACTGCATCAAGTCAATATGCTAGACGGCATTTCCTTTAACGTAATTTGAGCAACACCTCTGCCCCGAGCATCTACACAAACTTATTGTTAAGACGTGCCATATGACAACTCAAATTTTCCCGTAGGAGAAACGCATTGCCGCTTTCATTGAAGAGAAGTTGAGCATAATTTTAAATTAAGGTGCTCGCAGGGTTCGCTCTGGAATAGGTTAGGCATGCAACCCAATATACTGCATCTTGCCAATTTGCTAAATGGCATTTCCTTTAACGTATTTAAAGCAGCCCCTCTTCCCAGAGCATCTACACAAGTTTATTGTTAAGACGTGCGATATGACAACTCAAATTTTGCTGTAAGAGAAACGCAGTGACGCTTTCATTGAAGAGAAATTGAGCATAATTTTAAATAAGGGAGCTAGGAGGGTTCGCTTTGGAATAGGTTATACAGGCTACCCAATATGCTGCATCTAGCCAATTTGCTAAACGGCATTTCCTTGAACGTAATTTCAGTAACACCTCTGCCCTGAGCATCTACACAAGTTTATTGTTAAGACCTGCGAAATGACAACTCAAATTTGGCCGTAAGTGAAACGCAGTGGCGCTTTCATTGAAGAGAAATGGAGCCCAATATAATATAAGGAGCTCGGAGGGTTCGCTTTGGAATAGGTTTTACAGGCTACCCAATATACTGCATGTAGCCAAGGTCTAGATGGCATTTGCTTTAACGTAATTTGAGCAACACGTCTGCCCTAAGAATCTAGTAAAATTTATTGTTAAGACGTGTGATATGACAACACAAATTTTGCCGTAAGAGAAATACAGTGGCGCTTTCATTGAAGAGAAATTGACCATAACTTTAAATTTTGGAGCTTGAAGGTTTCGCTTTAGTATAGGGTAAACAGGCTACCTAATATACTGCATCTAGTGAATTTGCTAGACGGCATTTCTTTTAACGTAATTTGAGCAACAACTCTGCCCTGAGCACCTACACAAGTTTATTGTTAAGATGTGCGATATGACAACTCAAATTTTGCCGTAAGAAAAACGCAGTGGATTGAAGAGAAATAGACAATAATTTTATATTAGGGAGCTCGTAGGTTTCGCTTTGGAATAGGTTATGCATGCAACCCAACATACAGCATCTTGCCAATTTGCTAGACGGCATTTCCTTTAACGTATTTAAAGCAACACCTCTGCCCTGAGCATCTACACAAGTGATTGTTAAGACGTGCGATATGAGAACTCAAATTTTGCCGTTAGAGAAACGCAGTGGCGCATTCATTGAAGAGAAATATAGCATAATCTTAAATTAGGGACCTCGGAGGGTTCGCTTTGGAATAGGATATACCAGCTACCCAATATACTGCATCTAGCCAATTTGCTAGACGGCATTTCCTTGAACGTTATTTGAACAACACCTCTGCCCTGAGCATCTACACAAGTTATTGTTAGGACGTGCGATATGACAACTCAAATTTGGCCATAAGAGAAACGCAGTGGCGCTTTCATTGAAGAGAAATTGAGCATAACTTTAGATTAGGGACCTCGGGGGTATCGCTTTGGAATAGGTTATACAGGCTACCCAACATACTGCATCTTGCCAATTTGCTTGACGGCATTTCCTTTAACGTATTCAAAGAAACCCCTCTGCCCTGAGCATTTAGACAAGTTTATTGTTAAGACGTGCGATATGACAACTCAGACTTTGCCGTAAGAGAAACGCAGTGGCGCTTTCATTGAAGAGAAATTCAGCATATAATTAAATTAGGGACCTCGGAGGGTTCGCTTTGGAATAAGTTATACAAGCCACCCAATACACTGCATCTAGCCAAACTGCTAGACGGCATTTCCTTTAACGTAATTTGAGCAACGCCTCTGCCCTGAGCATCTACACAAGTTTATTGTTAAGATGTGCGATATGACAACTCACATTTTGCCGTAAGAGAAACGCAGTGGTGCTTTCATTGAAGAGAAATTGAGCATATATATAAATTAGGGACCTCGGAGGATTCGCTTTGGAATAGGTTATACAGGCTACGCAATATACTGCCTCTAGCCAATTTGCTAGACGGCATTTCCTTGAACGTAATTTGAGCAACAGCTTTGCCCTGAGCATCTAGACAAGTTAATCGTTAAGACGTGCGATATCACATCTCAAATTTTTCCGTAAGGGAAACGCAGTGGTGCTTTCATTGAAGAGAAATGGAGCATATTATTAAATTAGAGACCTCGGAGGGTTCGCTTTGGAATAGGTTATACAGGCTACCCCATATACTGCATCTAGCCAATTTGCAAGACGGCATTACCTTGAACGTAATTTGAGCAACACCTCTGCCCTGAGCATCTACGCAAGTTTATTGTTAAGACGTGCGATATTACAACTCAAATTTGGCCGTACGAGAAACGCAGTAGTGCTTTCATTGAAGAGAAATTGAGCGTAATTTTAAATAAGGGACCTAGGAGGGTTCGCTTTGGAATAGGTTATACAGGCTACCCAAATTACTGCATCTAGCCAATTTGCTAGACGGCATTTCCTTTAACGTAATTTGAGCAACACCTGTGCCCTGAGCATCTACACAAGTTTATTTTTAAGACGTGGGATATGACATCTGAAATTTTTCCGTAAGGGAAACACAGTGGTGCTTTCATTGAAGAGAAATTGAGCATATTATTAAATTAGAGACCTCGGAGGGTTCGCTTTGGAATAGCTTATACAGGCTACCCCATATACAGCATCTAGCCAATTTGCAAGACGGCATTTCCTTGAACGTAATTTGAGCAACACCTCTGCCCTGAGCATCTACGCAAGTTTATTGCTAAGACGTGCGATATTACAACTCAAATTTGGCCGTACGAGAAACGCAGTAGTGCTTTCATTCAAGAGAAATTGAGCATATATTTTATTTAGGGACCTCGGAGGGTTCGCTTTGGAATAGGTTATACAGGCTACCCAACATACTGCATCTAGCCAATTTGCTAGACGGCATTTCCTTTAACGTATATAAAGCAACCCCTCTGCCCTGAGCATCTACAGAAGTTTATTGTTAAGACGTGCGATATGACAACTCAAATTTGGCCGTAAGTGAAACGCACTGGCGCTTTCATTGAAGAGAAATGGAGCCCAATATAATATAAGGAGCTCGGAGGGTTCGCTTTGGAATAGGTTTTACCAGCTACCCAATATACTGCATCTAGCCAAGGTCCAGACGGCATTTGCTTTAACGTAATTTGAGCAACACGTCTGCCCTGAGGATCTACTAAAATTTATTGTTAAGACGTGTGATATGACAACACAAATTTTGCCGTAAGAGAAACACAGTGGCGCTTTCATTGAAGAGAAATTGACCATAACTTTAAATTCTGGAGCTTGAAGGTTTCGCTTTAGTATAGGGTAAACAGGCTACCTAATATACTGCATCTAGTGAATTTGCTAGACGGCATTTCCTTTAACGTAATTTGAGCAACACCTCTGCCCTGAGCATCGACACAAGTTTATTGTTAAGACGTGCGATATGACAACTCAAATTTTGCCGTAAGAAAAACGCAGTGGATTGAAGAGAAATAGACAATAATTTTATATTAGGGAGCTCGTAGGTTTCGCTTTGGAATAGGTTATGCATGCAACCCAACATACAGCATCTTGCCAATTAGCTAGACGGCATTTCCTTTAACGTATTTAAAACAACACCTCTGCCCTGAGCATCTACACAAGTGATTGTTAAGACGTGCGATATGAGAACCCGAAATTTGCGGTTAGAGAAACGCAGTGGCGCTTTCATTGAAGAGAAATTCAGCATATGTTTAAATTAGGGACCTCGGAGGGTTCGCTTTGGAATAAGTTATACTGGCCACCCAATATACTGCATCTAGCCAAACTGCTAGACGGCATTTCCTTTAACGTAATTTGAGCAACACCTCTGCCCTGAGCATCTACACAAGTTTATTGTTAAGATGTGCGATATGACAACTCACATTTTGCCGTAAGAGAAACGCAGTGGTGCATTCATTGAAGAGAAATTCAGCATATATTTAAATTAGGGACCTCGGAGGGTTCGCTTTGGAATTGGTTATACAGTCTACCCAATATACTGCATCTAGCCAATTTGCTAAACCGCATTTCCTTGAACGTAATTTCAGTAACACCTCTGCCCTGAGCATCTACACAAGTTTATTGTTAAGACCTGCGAAATGACAACTCAAATTTGGCCGTAAGGGAAACGCAGTGGCGCTTTCATTGAAGAGAAATTGAGCCCAATATAATATAAGGAGCTCGGAGGGTTCTCTTTGGAATAGGTTTTACAGGCTACCCAATATACTGCATCTAGCCAAACTGCTAGACGGCATTTCCTTTAACGTAATTTGAGCAACACCTCTGCCCTGAGCATCTACACAAGTTTATTGTTAAGATGTGCGATATGACAACTCACATTTTGCCGTAAGAGAAACGCAGTGGTGCTTTCATTGAAGAGAAATTGAGCATATATATAAATTAGGGACCTCGGAGGATTCGCTTTGGAATAGGTTATACAGGCTACGCAATATACTGCCTCTAGCCAATTTGCTAGACGGCATTTCCTTGAACGTAATTTGAGCAACAGCTTTGCCCTGAGCATCTAGACAAGTTAATCGTTAAGACGTGCGATATCACATCTCAAATTTTTCCGTAAGGGAAACGCAGTGGTGCTTTCATTGAAGAGAAATGGAGCATATTATTAAATTAGAGACCTCGGAGGGTTCGCTTTGGAATAGGGTATACAGGCTACCCCATATACTGCATCTAGCCAATTTGCAAGACGGCATTACCTTGAACGTAATTTGAGCAACACCTCTGCCCTGAGCATCTACGCAAGTTTATTGTTAAGACGTGCGATATTACAACTCAAATTTGGCCGTACGAGAAACGCAGTAGTGCTTTCATTGAAGAGAAATTGAGCATATATTTAATTTAGGGACCTCGGTGGGTTCGCTTTGGAATAGGTTATACAGGCTACCCAACATACTGCATCTTGCCAATTTGCTAGACGGCATTTCCTTTGACGTATTTAAAGCAACCCCTCTGCCCTGAGCATCTACAGAAGTTTATTGTTAAGACGTGCGATATGACAACTCAAATTTTGCTGTAAGAGAAACGCAGTGGCGCTTTCATTGAAGAGAAATTGAGCGTAATTTTAAATAAGGGACCTAGGAGGGTTCGCTTTGGAATAGGTTATACAGGCTACCCAACATACTGCATCTTGCCAATTTGCTAGACGGCATTTCCTTTGACGTATTTAAAGCAACCCCTCTTCCCAGAGTATCTACACAAGTTTATTGTTAAGACGTGCGATATGACACCTCAAATTTTGCTGTAAGAGAAACGCAGTGGCGCTTTCATTGAAGAGAAATTGAGCATAATTTTAAATAAGGGACCTAGGAGGGTTCGCTTTGGAATAGGTTATACAGGCTACCCAACATACTGCATCTAGCCAATTTGCTAGACGGCATTTCCTTTAACGTATATAAAGCAACCCCTCTGCCCTGAGCATCTACAGAAGTTTATTCTTAAGACGTGCGATATGACAACTCAAATTTGGCCGTAAGTGAAACGCACTGGCGCTTTCATTGAAGAGAAATGGAGCCCAATATAATATAAGGAGCTCGGAGGGTTCGCTTTGGAATAGGTTTTACCAGCTACCCAATATACTGCATCTAGCCAAGGTCTAGACGGCATTTGCTTTAACGTAATTTGAGCAACACGTCTGCCCTGAGAATCTACTAAAATTTATTGTTAAGACGTGTGATATGACAACACAATTTTGCCGTAAGAGAAACACAGTGGCGCTTTCATTGAAGAGAAATTGACCATAACTTTAAATTCTGGAGCTTGAAGGTTTCGCTTTAGTATAGGGTAAACAGGCTACCTAATATACTGCATCTAGTGAATTTGCTAGACGGCATTTCCTTTAACGTAATTTGAGCAACACCTCTGCCCTGAGCATCTACACAAGTTTATTGTTAAGACGTGCGATATGACAACTCAAATTGTGCCGTAAGAAAAACGCAGTGGATTGAAGAGAAATAGACAATAATTTTATATTAGGGAGCTCGTAGGTTTCGCTTTGGAATAGGTTATGCATGCAACCCAACATACAGCATCTTGCCAATTAGCTAGACGGCATTTCCTTTAACGTATTTAAAACAACACCTCTGCCCTGAGCATCTACACAAGTGATTGTTAAGACGTGCGATATGAGAACTCAAATTTTGCCGTTAGAGAAACGCAGTGGCGCTTTCATTGAAGAGAAATATAGCATAATCTTAAATTAGGGACCTCGGAGGGTTCGCTTTGGAACAGGATATACCAGCAACCCAATATACTGCATCTAGCCAATTTGCTAGACGGCATTTCCTTTAACGTAATTTGAACAACACCTCTGCCCTGAGCATCTACACAAGTTATTGTTAGGACGTGCGATATGACAACTCAAATTTTGCCATAAGAGAAACGCAGTGGTGGTTTCATTGAAGAGAAATTGAGCATAACATTAGATTAGGGACCTCGGGGATATCGCTTTGGAATAGGTTATACAGGCTACCCAACATACTGCATCTTGCCAATTTGCTAGACGGCATTTCCTTTAACGTATTCAAATAAACCCCTCTGCCCTGAGCACCTAGACAAGTTTATTGTTAAGACGTGCGATATGACAACTCAGACTTTGCCGTAAGAGAAACGCAGTGGCGCTTTCATTGAAGAGAAATTCAGCATATATTTAAATTAGGGACCTCGGAGGGTTCGCCTTGGAATAAGTTATACTGGCCACCCAATATACTGCATCTAGCCAAACTGCTAGACGGCATTTCCTTTAACGTAATTTGAGCAACACCTCTTCCCTGAGCATCTACACAAGTTTATTGTTAAGATGTGCGATATGACAACTCACATTTTGCCGTAAGAGAAACGCAGTGGTGCATTCATTGAAGAGAAATTCAGCATATATTTAAATTAGGGACCTCGGAGGGTTCGCTTTGGAATTGGTTATACAGGCTACCCAATATACTGCATCTAGCCAATTTGCTAAACGGCATTTCCTTGAACGTAATTTCAGTAACACCTCTGCCCTGAGCATCTACACAAGTTTATTGTTAAGACCTGCGAAACGACAACTCAATTTTGGCCGTAAGTGAAACGCAGTGGCGCTTTCATTGAAGAGAAATTGAGCCCAATATAATATAAGGAGCTCGGAGGGTTCGCTTTGGAATAGGTTTTACAGGCTACCCAATATACTGCATCTAGCCAAGGTCTAGGTGGCATTTGCTTTAACGTAATTTCAGCAACACGTCTGCCCTGAGAATCTACTAAAATTTATTGTTAAGACGCGTGATATGACAACACAAATTTTGCCGTAAGAGAAACACACTGGCGATTTCATTGAAGAGAAATTGACCATAACTTTATATTCTGGAGCTTGAAGGTTTCGCTTTAGTATAGGGTAAACAGGCTACCTAATATACTGCATCTAGTGAATTTGCTAGACGGCATTTCCTTTAACGTAATTTGAGCAACACCTCTGCCCTGAGCATCTACACAAGTTTATTGTTAAGACGTGCGATATGACAACTCAAATTTTGCCGTTAGAGAAACGGAGTGGCGCTTTCATTGAAGAGAAATATAGCATAATCTTAAATTAAGGACCTCAGAGGGTTCGCCTTGGAATAGGATATACCAGCTACCCAATATACTGCATCTAGCCAATTTGCAAGACGGCATTTCCTTGAACGTAATTTGAGCAACACCTCTGCCCTGAGCATCTACACAAGTTTATTGTTAAGACGTGCGATATTACAACTCAAATTTGGCCGTACGAGAAACGCAGTAGTGCTTTCATTGAAGAGAAATTCAGCATATATTTAAATTAGGGACCTCGGAGGGTTCGCTTTGGAATAGGTTATACAGGCTACCCAATATACTGCATCTAGCCAATTTGCTAAACGGCATTTCCTTGAACGTAATTTTAGTAACACCTCTGCCCTGAGCATCTACACAAGTTTATTGTTAAGACCTGCGAAATGACAACTCAAATTTGGCCGTAAGTGAAACGCAGTGGCGCTTTCATTGAAGAGAAATGGAGCCCAATATATTATAAGGAGCTCGGAGGGTTCGCTTTGAAATAGGTTTTACAGGCTACCCAATTTACTGCATCTAGCCAAACTGCTAGACGGCATTTGCTTTAACGTAATTTCAGCAAAACCTCTGCCCTGAGCATCTACACAAGTTTATTGTTAAGATGTGCGATATGACAACTCACATTTTGCCGTAAGAGAAACGCAGTGGTGCATTCATTGAAGAGAAATTCAGCATATATTTAAATTAGGGACCTCGGAGGGTTCGCTTTGGAATTGGTTATACAGGCTACCCAATATACTGCATCTAGCCAATTTGCTAAACAGCATTTCCTTGAACGTAATTTCAGTAACACCTCTGCCCTGAGCATCTACACAAGTTTATTGTTAAGACCTGCGAAATGACAACTCAAATTTGGCCGTAAGTGAAACGCAGTGGCGCTTTCATTGAAGAGAAATGGAGCCCAATATAATATAAGGAGCTCGGAGGGTTCGCTTTGGAATAGGTTTTACAGGCTACCCAATATACTGCATCTAGCCAAGGTCTAGACGGCATTTGCTTTAACGTAATTTGAGCAACACGTCTGCCCTGAGAATCTACTAAAATTTATTGTTAAGTCGTGTGATATGACAACACAAATTTTGCCGTAAGAGAAACACAGTGGCGATTTCATTGAAGAGAAATTGACCATAACTTTAAATTCTGGAGCTTGAAGGTTTCGCTTTTGTATAGGGTAAACAGGCTACCTAATATACTGCATCTAGTGAATTTGCTAGACGGCATTTCCTTTAACGTAATTTGAGCAACACCTCTGCCCTGAGCATCTACACAAGTTTATTGTTAAGACGTGCGATATGACAACTCAAATTTTGCCGTAAGAAAAACGCAGTGGATTGAAGAGAAAAAGACAATAATTTTATATTAGGGAGCTCGTAGGTTTCGCTTTGGAATAGATTATGCATGCAACCCAACGTACAGCATCTTGCCAATTTGCTAGACGGCATTTCCTTTAACGTAATTAAAGCAACACCTCTGCCCTGAGCATCTACACAAGTGATTGTTAAGACGTGCGATATGAGAACTCAAATTTTGCCGTTAGAGAAACGCAGTGGCGCTTTCATTGAAGAGAAATATAGCATAATCTTAAATTAGGGACCTCGGAGGGTTCGCTTTGGAACAGGATATACCAGCAACCCTATATACTGCATCTAGCCAATTTGCTAGATGGCATTTCCTTGAACGTAATTTGAACAACACCTCTGCCCTGAGCATCTACACAAGTTATTGTTAGGACGTGCGATATGACAACTCAAATTTTGCCATAAGAGAAACGCAGTGGCGGTTTCATTGAAGAGAAATTGAGCATAACTTTAGATTAGGGACCTCGGGGGTATCCCTTTGGAATAGGTTATACAGGCTACCCAACATACTGCATCTTGCCAATTTGCTAGAGGCATTTCCTTTAACGTATTCAAATAAGCCCCTCTGCCCTGAGCATCTAGACAAGTTTATTGTTAAGACGTGCGATATGACAACTCAGACTTTGCCGTAAGAGAAACGCAGTGGCGCTTTCATTGAAGAGAAATTCAGCATATATTTAAATTAGGGACCTCGGAGGGTTCGCTTTGGAATTGGTTATACAGGCTACCCAATATACTGCATCTAGCCAATTTGCTAAACGGCATTTCCTTGAACGTAATTTCAGTAACACCTCTGCCCTGAGCATCTACACAAGTTTATTGTTAAGACCTGCGAAACGACAACTCAATTTTGGCCGTAAGTGAAACGCAGTGGCGCTTTCATTGAAGAGAAATTGAGCCCAATATAATATAAGGAGCTCGGAGGGTTCGCTTTGGAATAGGTTTTACAGGCTACCCAATATACTGCATCTAGCCAAGGTCTAGACGGCATTTGGTTTAACGTAATTTGAGCAACACGTCTGCCCTGAGAATCTACTAAAATTTATTGTTAAGACGTGTGATATGACAACACAAATTTTGCCGTAAGAGAAACACAGTGGCGCTTTCATTGAAGAGAAATTGACGATAACTTTAAATTCTGGAGCTTGAAGGTTTCGCTTTTGCATAGGGTAAACAGGCTACCTAATATACTGCATCTAGTGAATTTGCTAGACGGCATTTCCTTTAACGTAATTTGAGCAACACCTCTGCCCTGAGCATCTACACAAGTTTATTGTTAAGACGTGCGATATGACAACTCAAATTTTGCCGTAAGAAAAACGCAGTGGATTGAAGAGAAATAGACAATAATTTTATATTAGGGAGCTCGTAGGTTTCGCTTTGGAATAGATTATGCATGCAACCCAACGTACAGTGTAAGCCCCGCTACGAGCGGCGCCAAAACAAACCCAAAAGGACGGCGCGGGCCATCTGGGCAGGGGGCATGCGTCTCGACGAGATGGTTTGCACACTTGAGTAATGGCTGTCAACGGTTGACACAGAGCGGGGCCTTGCAAGCAAGCAGAGTAACCACGCTGTCGGCGCCCACGGCTGCCGCACAGTTCGGGGAGCAGAGAGGACCACCAGCGCCACAGTAGCGGTCGTGCATAAAAGTACAAAGGGAGCTTCGGACGCCCGTCGCATTGCGCTTCCTGGGAATCCCCGCAGGCGTTTTCCTTGCGCGCGGCCGGCTGGCGGGGGTGAACTCCTTCCCAGCTGGGGTCTCCCCGACTGGGCGTCAAACGCCGTAACGGGCGGGCGCGTCTGACTTCCGCGGTGCACTGATGGGTGCCCTTGAAGAGTGCTTGGCTCGGGTCTGGCCGCGGGCAACGGAGATCGCGCGGCCGCAAGCAGGCGCGCCAGCCTCATTACTTTTTATGGCTTTGCATCGCGCGCTGACCGGCGTAGGGATTCTTTGAGCCGCAAAAGAGCCTGCGGTTTTGCCTCGGTGCCGAGGCGCCGTGGGAACGTCTTCTTCGGCTCACGGCCCGGACACAAGGCCGACCGTGGCGGGTGGACAATTATCCCATGCTCCTCTGTGACAGTTTGACTTGCAAACAATCGCTCGTTTATGGCACCGCATGGCCTGCGGTGTCTTGTAATCCGGTCGCGTCGCGCACGTGTTCGAGCACTGAAAACATGGTCCCGACGTCCCCAGGCTTTTGGGTTTTGTGAATGTATTTTGTTGATCAGTGCTTGTTGCGCCGGCTGTGCTCATGAGCCGCTGCTCGGAACTTGCTATGTGTACAGCTGGCATGACCCTCACCCCTTTGTTGTTGTATATTGTGTATTTCGGGTGAGGATTCTACACTGTGAACTGTACTAAAAAAAAGATGTTCTTAGAGGGTTGTTCGACTGGCCAATCACGCACGCAAGTTCTGCTGAACGCAGTGATCGGTGAGCGAATTGTCCAGTTGAGACGCAACCCGGCGGTAATTCGCCAGCAAAGATTGTGGGCGGAGCGTTGCGTCTACAAAACGCGGCCGCAGCACTCCGATGGGCAGTTCTGGACCTGGCTTCGGTGTTAAGCACCATCGGCTCTGCCGAAATAGGGTCGCCCTATGTGGTCCAAACCAGTGTAACTATTTGTAACCGATGTACTGTTGAAACTATGCAATCTTGTAACCGACCTTTGTAATCTTATCTGTAAATACAAGTTTTTGTGCGTTTGTTACTTCAGCGTACTTGTCCTTCGAGCCTAAGTCACCCATTGAGCCACCTGTGCAGACCGTCTCTGACGGTGCGTCTCGGACGCCGACGGTGGGGGTGAATTTCAACGAACCAATCGATCGATCGTTTGGCATCGAACTCTTACTGGCGCAGCCGACAGGATAGGTTCGGAAGACAAGCTAAACGCTATCAAGACAGCGGTACATCTGCCAGAGTGGCATCCCAAGAGCAAGCAGCACCTCCGGTGTCTGCAATTGGCTCAAGCCTTGGAGGAGGAAGCCCAACAGCGAGACATCGCTAGGCGACACACCTCAGCGAGTAAGACGTCGAGGCGCCGACTGAACCCCAGCAAGGAAGCAGCCCGAGCGAGAGCGACGCAGGAAAACCTCCACCCTCGTCCACCAGTGATCCTCGTCTGAAACGTGAGTTTCCTTTCCTCGTACTGTTCAGTCACTGCGGGGCTTTGAAGCTAATCATGATGCAGAACAACAGGGACGATGAGGATGGTCAGAGGGAGAGGGGTAGCAGCGATGGTGAAAGCGAGCCCTTTCTGTCTGAGCGGGTGATGGACTTTAGACTAAAGATGGCGCAGGAACGTCGCCAAAGTCTTGCCCTTGAACTGGAGCTCGCCAGGGTACGTATAGCGTCACCGTCGAGCGGTCGGGACGGCAATGGCAGAGCACTTGAGAACGACAGAAACACGGAATGGCGGAAATATTCAAAATTATTAGTTGGCGCTTTCCCCAAATTTCCCACAGACGCCGAGGTCCCCATATGGTTCGAATCTGTAGAGCACACCTTGGAGGCCTTCGAGGTGCCGCCAAGCTGTTGGGGTCAGATAGTTTTTCCGCTCCTAGCGGAGCGCATTGAGTACCTGTCAACGCGTTTGACTCCTGCACAACACCGTGATTATGAAGCTTTAAAAGAAGTCGTCCTTGATGAGCTGCGGTTGTCTCCACTTGAATATCAAAAAAGGTTCTTTGGGGTACGGAAGCGGAAGACCGAGACGTGGAAGAGTTTCACGACTCGTCTTGCCAGCTACTTAAATTTTTATGTGGCATCTAGGGACGTGTCAGATTTTGCGGAGCTGCTTGAACTCTTGGTGGCTGACCAGCTGAAGACAGTGTTGTCGGAAGAGGCGCTCAGGTACGTCAGGCTGCGAGAGGGTGCAGGGTGGTACAAGGCCTCGGAAATTGCTAGACTTTTGCAAACTTTTGAGGACGGTCACGGCCGCGTAGACATACCCAAGGGGCAACCTCGAGGCGCCAGCAGTAAGCGCCCAGAAATTACAGCTGAGAACCGCAGCAGCAGTGGTTTGGTTTCGCACCAGGGACAGAGGACAAAACCAAAATCCCCGTATCCACCCGAAGGACTGCAGAGGCCAACAATTTGCTTTGAGTGTGGGTCGGCCGGGCACATTAGGCCAAATTGTCCGCACATCCGTGAAAGGCTGGCCCAGACGGCCGCCCAACAGGAACAGCCAGAGAGGCTCGCCGCTCGGGTCTCGCTAGAGAAACCGTCCGCGGGTGACCGCTTGTTGTGTGTAGCTCTCAATTGTAGGGGCCGAACAATGAAGGCAATAGTGGATACGGGCGCAGAAATAACTGTAGTTCGCGAAAGCGCTGTACCACTGGAATTTGCTCAGTCGCACGGTAGCGTAAACCTCCGTGCAGCATTTGGTGAACGGGTCGAAGCCAAACTCGTAGCGCTACCGCTGACGCTAAAACAAGGCCAACCCGCGTTTTCGAAAGTGAAGGAGGCGACACCAGTGTTGTGCGCACTCACTGATAGGCTGAGCGTGAGCGCGGACTGCCTGCTCTCAGCGGAAGATTGGAGCCTGCTCCAGAAGGGTCGGGACGAGGCTTGCGAGCTGTCCCCTAACAAACTCCCGCCGAGCAGCAGCGCAGAGCTGATGACAGCCGTAGGACTAGATAGGGAACGGGTTAGTCCCGAACAGCCGGTTACCGGTGCGAGCAGGGGCGATGCGCTGCATACGAACGAGGAAAGTGCAGAGGAAGAATCCCACAGTGGCTCCGATAAAGTAAGGGGTGATGCCGGGATGTTAGGGGAGGAACAAAAAAGTGACGCGACGATCAGCAGGGTTCTCGGCAGTAGGGCCCTCCCGCCCGCAGAGAGTATATCACACTTCGAACAACCGGAGGGAGCGTTAGTGAACGAGGTATTCGGGACACATGCCGCCTTGTTTACCACCGAAAGGGGGATAGCGCGAGTGAGCGAACACCGCATAGAACTGATGGAAGGAGCCGCGCCAAAGCGTTGCCACCCCAATCGCATTCCGTCGTCTCCTGAGGCCAGCGAGGCATTTGAAGGTCTCGAGAGTGCTCTGTGCAGTGCCGTCGAGCTAGCGACTCCAGACTCAACCAAGCCGTTTTGGCTATTCACCGATTCCTCTGCAATTGCTGGGGGCGCATGTCTAGCTCAGATGACCGACAATGGCAAAGAGTGCCACATTGCTTTTGCCAGCCACCGCTTCACGCCCACGCAGATGCTGTGGTCTACGATTGAACGCGAGGCGTTTGGCGTCATTTCGGCTATCAAAAAGTTCGACATGTGGGTCTTGGGCATGAAAATATTGGTATCCGACCATAATCCTGTGACGTACATCACTCAGTCTACGCCTCAGAAAGCAAAATTGACACGCTGGGCTTTAGCGATGCAGCCCTATGATATAGTGGTGCGACACAGAAGGGGAATCATACATACTAATGCCGACGCACTTTCGCGTCTGACAAACCATTGCTGGGAAAATGACGTAAAAGATAGGGAACCCGCAGTGACGGACAGTGGAGGCGAGGGAACAAGTGTGGTGTGATGTGATATGACTGCGGTAAGCACACAGACAACCTTGGACGATGAACTCATGCTTCCGCATTTCTGTGTGTACCTTGTTCTTTTAGTGTGTTTGTTTTGGCGAGTGCTGTCGTCTAAGCTCAATGATGTATGTTTGAATGTTTTCCTCCCAAAATAGAGGCTGATAGTGTCCTTCCGGCTCATATTTGTACGATACTGCATATTTGAGTTTCATGAAGCGAGCCCTGTTGCATCAGGGAAGCCTTACCATTTGTTTCGTTTGTGTATTTGCTTTGTATGCGTCTTGGTTGTACCTATATTACGGTGAAATTTATCCATGTGTTAACACTCTCTACGGAATGTGCCACATACAGCGCCCATCATAAAGCGCTGGCATTTAGTTGTGTTGTTTCAGTAAGCGAGCCAGCGCTGTACATTCTTCTTCGTTGCTTACTGTCATGAGCAAGGCGCGGCTCACGCATTTACTACGTATGCGAACTCGGACCATCGTTAAAACGCGCTGCCTAAGCTTGGCTGGTAATTTTATTTGTCATGTCCAGATGCGGCGTATGTATAAGTTTACACGCAGCCTGTTTTTGTTTTGGTTTCTGCTTCGACAAAACTGTAAGCGAGTTGTTGTCTCGTCTTGGGTGGGGGGTGTAAGCCCCGCTACGAGCGGCGCCAAAACAAACCCAAAAGGACGGCGCGGGCCATCTGGGCAGGGGGCATGCGTCTCGACGAGATTGTTTGCACACTCTGAGTAATGGCTGTCAACGGTTGACACAGAGCGGGGCCTTGCAAGCAAGCAGAGTAACCACGCTGTCGGCGCCCACGGCTGCCGCACAGTTCGGGGAGCAGAGAGGACCACCAGCGCCACAGTAGCGGTCGTGCATAAAAGTACAAAGGGAGCTTCGGACGCCCGTCGCATTGCGCTTCCTGGGAATCCCCGCAGGCGTTTTCCTTGCGCGCGGCCGGCTGGCGGGGGTGAACTCCTTCCCAGCTGGGGTCTCCCCGACTGGGCGTCAAACGCCGTAACGGGCGGGCGCGTCTGACTTCCGCGGTGCACTGATGGGTGCCCTTGAAGAGTGCTTGGCTCGGGTCTGGCCGCGGGCAACGGAGATCGCGCGGCCGCAAGCAGGCGCGCCAGCCTCATTACTTTTTATGGCTTTGCATCGCGCGCTGACCGGCGTAGGGATTCTTTGAGCCGCAAAAGAGCCTGCGGTTTTGCCTCGGTGCCGAGGCGCCGTGGGAACGTCTTCTTCGGCTCACGGCCCGGACACAAGGCCGACCGTGGCGGGTGGACAATTATCCCATGCTCCTCTGTGACAGTTTGACTTGCAAACAATCGCTCGTTTATGGCACCGCATGGCCTGCGGTGTCTTGTAATCCGGTCGCGTCGCGCACGTGTTCGAGCACTGAAAACATGGTCCCGACGTCCCCAGGCTTTTGGGTTTTGTGAATGTATTTTGTTGATCAGTGCTTGTTGCGCCGGCTGTGCTCATGAGCCGCTGCTCGGAACTTGCTATGTGTACAGCTGGCATGACCCTCACCCCTTTGTTGTTGTATATTGTGTATTTCGGGTGAGGATTCTACACTGTGAACTGTACTAAAAAAAAGATGTTCTTAGAGGGTTGTTCGACTGGCCAATCACGCACGCAAGTTCTGCTGAACGCAGTGATCGGTGAGCGAATTGTCCAGTTATTGTTAAGACGTGCGATATGACAACTCAAATTTTGCCGTAAGAAAAACGCAGTGGATTGAAGAGAAATAGACAATAATTTTATATTAGGGAGCTCGTAGGTTTCGCTTTGGAATAGATTATGCATGCAACCCAACGTACAGCATCTTGCCAATTTGCTAGACGGCATTTCCTTTAACGTATTTAAAGCAACACCTCTGCCCTGAGCATCTACACAAGTGATTGTTAAGACGTGCGATATGAGAACTCAAATTTTGCCGTTAGAGAAACGCAGTGGCGCTTTCATTGAAGAGAAATATAGCATAATCTTAAATTAGGGACCTCGGAGGGTTCGCTTTGGAACAGGATATACCAGCAACCCTATATACTGCATCTAGCCAAATTGCTAGACGGCATTTCTTTGAACGTAATTTCAGCAACACCTCTGCCCTGAGCATTGAAGAGAAATTGGGCATATCTTTAAATTAAGAGCTCGAACGGTTCGCTTTAGTATAGGGTAAACAGGCTACTTAATATACTGCGTCTAGCCAATTTGCTAGACGTCTTTTCCATTAACGTATTATGAGCAACACCTCTGCCCTGAAAATCTAGACAAGTTAATTGTTAAGACGTGCGATATGACAACTCAAATTTAGCCCTAAGAGAAACGCCGTGGCGCTTTCATCGTAGAGAACTTGAGCATAATTTTAAATTAGGGAGCTCAGAAGGTTCGCTTTGCAATAGGTTATGCAGGCTAGGCATTATACTGCATCTAGCCAATTTGCTAGACGGCATTTCTTTTAACGCAACTTGAGCAACACCTCTGCCTGGGCATCTACACAAGTTTATTGTTAAGACGTGCGATATTACAACTCAAATTTTGCCGTAAGAGAATTGCAGTGGTGCTATCATTGAATAGAAGTTGAGCATAATTTTAAACTAAGGTGCTCGGAGGGTTCGCTTTGGAATAGGTTATGCATGCAACCCAACATACTGCATCTTGCCAATTTGCTAGACGGCATTTCCTTTAACGTAATTTGAGCAACACCTCTGCCCTGAGCATCTACACAAGTCTATAGTTAAGACGTGCGATATGACAACTCAAATTTTGCCGTAAGAGAAACGCAGTGGTGCTTTCTTTGAAGAGAAATTGAGCATATATTTAAATTACGGACCTCGGAGGGTTCGCTTTGGAATAGGTTATAGAGGCTACTCAGTACACTGCATCTCGCCAATATGCTAGACGGCATTTCCTTGAACGTAATTTGAGCAACACCTCTGCCCTGAACATCTACACAAGTATATTGTTAAGACGTGGGATATGACAACTCAAATTTTGCCTTAAGAGAAACGCAGTGGCGCTTTCATTGAAGAGAAATTGAGCCCAATTTAATATAAGGAGCTCGGAGAGTTCGCTTTTGAATAGGTTATGCATGCAACCCAACATACTGCATCTTGCCAATTTGCTAGACGGCATTTCTTTAACGTAATTTGAGCAACACCTCGGCCCTGAGCATCTATACTAGTCTATAGTTAAGACGTGCGATATTACAACTCAAATATTGCCGTAAGAGAAACGCAGTGGTGCTTTCTTTGAAGAGAATTTGAGCATATATTTAAATTAGGGACCTCGGAGGGTTCGCTTTGGGATAGGTTATACTGGCTACCCAATATACTGCATCTAGCGAAATTGCTAGACGGCATTTCCTTTAACGTAATTTTAGTAACACCTCTGATCTGAGCATCTAGACAAGTTTATTGTTAAGACGTGCGATATGACAACTCAAATTTGGCCGTAAGTGAAACGCCTTGGCGCTTTCATTGAAGAGAAATTGAGCCCAATATAATATAAGGAGCTCGGAGGGTTCGCTTTGGAATAGGTTATACAGGCTACCAAATATACTGCATCTAGCCAATGTCTAGTCGGCATTTCCTTTAACGTAATTTCAGCAACACGTCTGCCCTGAGCATCTACTCAAATTTATTGTTAAGACGTGTGATATGACAACACAAATTTTGCCGTAAGAGAAACACAGTGGCGCTTTCATTGAAGAGAAATTGAGCATATATTTAATTTAGGGACCTCGGAGGGTTCGCTTTGGAAGTGGTTATACAGGCTACCCAATATACTGCATCTAGCCAATTTGCTAGACGGCATTTCCTTTAACGTATTTAAAGCTACCCCTCTGCCCTGAGCATCTACACCAGTTTATTGTTAAGACGTGCGATATGACAACTCAAATTTTGCCGTAAGAGAAACGCAGTGGCGCTTTCATTGAAACATCATTGAGCATAATTTCAAATTGGGGACCTCGGAGGGTTCGTTTTGGGATAGGTTATACAGGCTACACAATATACTGCATCTAGCCAAATTGCTAGACGGCATTTCTTTGAATGTGATTTGAGCAACACCTCTACCCTGAGCATCCACACAAGTTTATTGTTAAGACGTGCGATATGACAACTCAAATTTTGCCGTAAGAGAAACGCAGTGGCGCTTTCATTGAAGAGAAATTGTGCATATATTTAAATTAGGGACCTCGGAGGTTTCCCTTTGGAATAGGTTATACAGGCAAACCAATATACTGCATCTAGCCAATTTGCTAAACGGCATTTCCTTGAACGTAATTTCAGTAACACCTCTGCCCTGAGCATCTACACATGTTTATTGTTAAGACCTGCGAAATGACAACTCAAATTTGGCCGTAAGTGAAACGCAGTGGCGCTTTCATTGAAGAGAAATTGAGCCCAATATAATATAAGGAGCTCGGAGGGTTCGCTTTGGAATAGGTTTTACAGGCTACCCAATATACTGCATCTAGCCAAGGTCTAGACGACATTTGCTTTAACGTAATTTCAGCAACACGTCTACGATGAGAATCTACTAAAATTTATTGTTAAGACGTGTGATATGACAACACAAATTTTGCCGTAAGAGAAACACACTGGCGCTTTCATTGAAGAGAAATTGACCATAACTTTATATTCTGCAGCTTGAAGGTTTCGCTTTAGTATAGGGTAAACAGGCTACCTAATATACTGCATCTAGTGAATTTGCTAGACGGCATTTCTTTTAACGTAATTTGAGCAACACCTCTGCCCTGAGCATCTACACAAGTTTATTGTTAAGACGTGCGATATGACAACTCAAATTTTGCCGTAAGAAAAACGCAGTGGATTGAAGAGAAATAGAGAATAATTTTATATTAAGGAGCTCGTAGGTTTCGCTTTGGAATAGGTTGTGCATGCAACCCAACATACAGCATCTTGCCAATTTGCTAGACGGCATTTCCTTTAACGTATTTAAAGCAACACCTCTGCCCTGAGCATCTACACAAGTGATTGTTAAGACGTGCGATATGACAACTCAAATTTTGCCGTTAGAGAAACGGAGTGGCGCTTTCATTGAAGAGAAATATAGCATAATCTTAAATTAGGGACCTTGGAGGGTTCGCTTTGGAATAGGATATACCAGCTACCCAATATGCTGCATCTAGCCTATTTGCTAGACGGCATTTCCTTGAACGTAATTTGAACAACACCTCCGCCCTGAGCATCTACACAAGTTATTGTTATGACGTGCGATATGACAACTCAAATTTTGCCATAAGAGAAACGCCGTGGCGCTTTCATTGAAGAGAAATTGAGCATAACTTTAAATTAGGGAGCTCGGAGGGTTCGCCTAGGAATCGGTTATGCAGGCTACCCAATATACTGGATCTACGAATTTGCTAGACGGCATTTCCTTTCAGATAATTTCAGAAACACCTCTGCCTTGAGCATCTACACAAGTTTATTGTTAAGACGTGCGATATGACAACTCAAATTTAGCCGTAAGAGAAACGCAGTGGTGCTTTCATTGAAGAGAGATTGAGCATCTTTTTAAATTACGGAGCTCGGAGAGTTCACTTTGGAACTGGTTATGCAGGCTACCCAATATACTGGATCTACGAATTTGCTAGACGGCATTTCCTTTCAGATAATTTGTGAAACACCTCTGCCTTGAGCATCTACACAAGTTTATTGTTAACAGTTCCGATATGACAACTCAAATTTTTCCGTAAGAGAAAAGCTGAGGCGCTTTCATTGAAGAGAAAATGAGCATAATTTAAATTAAGAGCTCGGAGGGTTCGCTTTGGAATAGGTTATACGGGCTATTTAATATACTGCATCTAGTCAATTTGCTAGACGGCATTTCCTTGAACGTAATTTGAGCAACATCTCTGCCCTGAGCATCTAGACAAGTTAATTGCTAAGACGTGCGATATCACAACTCAAATTTTGCCATAAGAGAAACCAGTGGCGCTTTCACTGAATGGAAATTGAGCATAACTTTAAATTAGGAGCTCGAAGGGTTCGCTTTAGTATAGGTTAAACAGGCTACCTAATATACTGCATCTAGTCAAATTGCTAGACGGCATTTCCTTTAACCTAATTCGAGCAACACCTCTGCCCTGAGCATCTACACAAGTTTATTGTTAAGACGTTCGATATGACAACTCAAATTTTCGCGTAACAGAAACGCAGCAGCGCTTTTATTGAAGAGAAATTGAGCATAACATTAAATTAGGGGCCTCGAAGGGTTCACTTTGGGATAGGTTACACAGGGTACCCAACATACTGCATCTAGCCAGTTATCTAGACGGCATTTCCTTTACCGTAATTTGAGGAACACCTCTGCCCAGAGCATCTACACAAGCTTATTGTTAAGACTTGCAATATGACGATTTAAATTTTCCCGCAAGAGAAAAGCTGTGGTGCTTTCATTGAAGAGAAATTGAGCATAATTTAAATAGGGAGCTCGGAGGGTTCGCTTTGGCATAGGTTATACAGGCTATTCAATATACTGCATCTAGCCAATTTGCTAGACGGCATTTCCTTGAACGTAATTTGAGCAACACCTCTGGCCTGAGCATCTACACAAGTTTATCGTTAAGGCGTGCGATATTACAACTCAAATTTCGCCGTAAGAGACACGCAGTGGCGCTTTCATTGAAAAGAAGTTGAGCATATATTTCAATAAGGTGCTCGGAGGGTTCGCTTTGGTATAGGCTATACAGGCTACCCAACATACTGCATCTTGCCAATTTGCTAGACGGCATTTCCTTTAACGTATTTAAAGCAACCCCTCTGCCCGGAGCATCTACACCAGTTTATTGTTAAGTCGTGCGATATGACAACTCAAATTTTGCCGTAAGAGAAACGCAGTGGCGCTTTCATTGAAGAGAAATTGAGAAAATATTTAAATAAGGAACCTCGGAGGGTTCGCTTTGGAATGTGTTATACAGGCTACCCAACATACTGCATCTTGCCAATTTGCTAGACGGCATTTGCTTTAACGTATTCAAAGCAACCCCTCTGCCCTGAGCATCTACAGCAGTTTATTGTTATGACGTGCGATATGACAACTCAAATTTCGCCCTAAGAGACACGCAGTGGCGCTTTCGTTGAAGAGAAATTGAGCCCAATTTAATATAAGGAGCTCGGAGGGTTCGCTTTTGAATAGGTTATACAGGCTACCCTATGTACTGCATCTAGCCAATTTCTACACGGCATTTCCTTTAACGTAATTTGAGCAACACGTCTGCCCTGAGCATCTACTAAAATTTATTGTTAAGACGTGCGATATGACAACACAAATTTTGCCGTAAGAGAAACACAGTGGCGCTTTCATTGAGGAGAAATTGAGGATAACTTTAAATTAGGAATCTCGAAGGGTTCGCTTTAGTATAGGTTAAACAGGCTATCTATTATACTGCATCCAATCAACTTGCTAGACGGCATTTCCTTTAACCTAATTTGAGCAACACCTCTGCCCTGAGCATCTACACAAGTTTATTGTTAGGACGTGCGATATGACAACTCAAATTTTGCCGTAAGAGAAACGCAGTGGCGCTTTCATTGAAAAGAAATTGAGCATAATTTTAAATTAAGGAGCTCGCAGGTTTCGCATTGCAATAGGTTATGCAGGGTTCCCAACATACTGCATCTAGCCAATTTGCTACACGGCATTTCCTTTAACGCAATTTGAGCAACACCTCTGCCCTGAACATCTACAAAAGTTTATTCTTAGGACGTGTGATATGACAACTCAAATTTGGCCATAAGAGAAACGCAGTGGTGCATTCATTGAAGAGAAATTGAGCATATATTGAATTTAGGGACCTCGGAGTGTTCGTTTTGGAATAGGCTATACAGGCTACCCAACATACTGCATCTTGCCAATTTGCTAGACGGCATTTCCTTTAACGTATTTAAAGCAACCCCTCTGCCCTGAGCATCTACAGCAGTTTATTGTTAAGACGTGCGATATGACAACTCAAATTTTTCAGTAAGAGAAACGCAGTGGCGCTTTCATTGAAGAGAAGTTGAGCATTATTTACATTAAGGTGCTCGCTGGGTTCGCTATGGAATTGGTTATACAGGCTACCCAACATACTGCTTCGAGCCAATTTGCTTGACGGCATTTCCTTTAACGTATTTAAAGCTTTCCCTCTGCCCTGAGCATCTACAGCAGTTTATTGTTAAGACGTGCGATATGACAACGCAAATTTTGCCGTATGAGAAACGCAGTGGCACTTTCATTGAAGAGAAGTTGAGCATATTTTTAAATTAAGGTGCTTGGAGGGTTCGCCTTGGAATAGGTTATACAGGCTACCCAATATACTGAATCTAGCCAATGTCTAGACGGCATTTCCTTTAACGTAATTTGAACAACACCTCTGCCCTGAGTATCTACACAAGCTTACTGTTAAAGGGGCCCTGAAACGGTTCGGACATATTTTGTAGACGCGTAGGGCACAGCCTAAGTAGAACATTCGCACCACAATTTAAGTGAAGCGTTACGTATTAATGGAGCTACAAGCGATTAGAAGTTACCCTCCTCCCTGGCCATGCTTTTCCTCCTCAACTCGTTCGCCGAGCGAGCAGGGCTAAGCTCCGCCTTCACTGGTTCAGCGTCACGATGGGACGTCACATCGTCCACTTCCGGTTGTTTTGGAGCCCGCCCCCGCCGGCACGAGACCTCTCCGCTAGCCGCTATCGAAGCAGCGTGCGTTGCGAGCATTCTGTCGTAGCGCCGAACGTGTTTTGTATTCCGGTAACCACAGGCAAGCTGGTCATTTCGGCAAATGACTGGAGGCATAAACTCAAGCTGATGAAGGAACTTTAGCGTAGACGTACGTGAGCGGCCTGATCGGTCTGCACGGTCCATGCACTTGTTGGCGCAGCGCTTAACTAGCCAAACAAAGCGCTAATATTGCTCTAACCTAGTGTAAAACATTTTAAACATTTATAAAAACAACGTGTTGATGATTACACCCCTGCGAAAAATACACACCTGCAGCAAAGAATAATACACTTCGTTGCTGCTACTGTGTATGGTTGAGCTTTGTGCCACCAGGTGGCTGCACCGTGCAGACCATTCACATTTGCCCTTCTGCTCATCTCATGGCTCATCCCGTTACGGCACAGTTAAGCGGCCAGACTCTGTCCCCTTTCGCTTGCGTTTGCCCTTATACCGGACTCCCGAAACGCTATTGCGTTAGCAATCTTCCGGTGTAAAGTGACGGCCACAAACGCGCAAATACTGGCGCCTATCGGATAGCGGCAGTCCGATGCGCAGCAGCCAGTTCTCTCGTACGCTGCCTTGCAGAGGGACACGATGTAACAGCTTGACATATTACCAGTCGCTACGTTTGCAATCTACAAGGCAAGAAAGTCGAATCATAGTGCTCGCGAAAAGACTGAGACCGACTCTGACCGCGGAGCTCTCGTCAATATGGAGTACGTTATAACGCAAGCAGACGACACTTGCTGTGTGCCGGAAGTGCTTAAGTGTACTGGAAAATTATTCTTGTGCATTCTCTTTATGCTACTTTCTTTTCATAAAAACAAATTAACTAACATTCCAACTATTACGAAGATTATTTGTTTACCATAAAGTTGGAAAAATTATCGATCACGCGACCTTGTCAGCCAATCGGATAGCTCGCCCCACTGACGTCGTATGGGTAATTTCGGTCATATGTGTAGGGGCGGCTTAAAATTCCGCCGAGCAGTGCGCTGCGATCGGCAGCGATGTGCATTTTTAAAACCTTATAATAAATTACGCGCTTTACGCGGGGCACTTAGATGTGTCAATTAATGATCAGAAGGACCTACTCTAACGACTCAGTACGTTTGTAGAAAATCGTGAAAAGCGTTTCAGGGTCCCTATAAGACGTGCGATATGACAACACAAATTTTGCCGTAAGAGAAACACAGCGGCGCTTTCATTGAAAAGAAATTGAGCATTATTTTAAATTAGGGACCTCGGAGGGTTCGCTTTGGAATAGGTAATACAGGCTACCCAAGATAGTGCATCTAGCCAATTTGCTAGACAGCATTTCCTTTAACGTATTTAAAGCTACCCCTCTGCCCTGAGCATCACCACCAGTTAATTGTTAAGAGGTGCGATATGACAACTCAAATTTTGCCGTAAGAGAAACGCAGTGGCGCTTTCATTGAAGAGATGTTGAGCATAATTTTAAATTAAGGTGCTCGGAGGGCTCGCTTTGGAATAGGTTATACAGGCTACCCAACATACTGCATCTTGCCAATTTGCTAGACGGCATTTCCTTTAACGTATTTAAACCAACCCCTCTGCCCTGAGCATCTACACAAGTTTATCGTTAAGAGGTGCGATATGACAACTCAAATCTTGCCGAAATAGAAACGCAGTGGCGCTTTCATTGAAGAGAAGTTGAGCATAACTTTAAATTAGGTGCTCGGAGGGTTCGCTTTGGAATAGGTTATACAGGCTACCCAATATACTGCATCTAGCCAATTTGCTAGACGGCATTTCCTTTAACGTATTTAAAGCTACCCCTCTGCCCTGAGCATGTACACAAGTTTATTGTTAAGACGTGCGATATGACAACTCAAATTTTGCCGTAAGAGAAACGCAGTGGCGCTTCATTGAAGAGATGTTTTGCATAACTTTAAATTAGGGATTTTGGAGGGTTCGCTTTGGAATAGGTTTTACAGGCTACCCAATATACTGGCATCTAGCCAATTTACTTTACGGTATTTCCTTTAAAGTAATTCGAGCAACACCTCTACCCTGAGCATCTACACAAGTTGATTTTTAAGAGGTAAGATATCACAACTCAAATTTTGCCATAAGAGAAACGCAGTGGCGCTTTCATTGAAGAGAAATTGAGCATAATTGTAAATTGAGGAGCTCGGAGGGTTCGCTTTGGAGTAGGTTATGCATGCTACCCAACATACAGCATCTAGCCAATTTGCTAGACGGCATTTCCTTTAACGTAATATGAGCACTCTGGCCTGAGCATCTAGACATGTTAATTGTTAAGACGTGCGATATCACAACTCAAAATTTGCTTTAACAGACACGCAGTGGCGCTTTCATTGAAGAGAAATTGAGCATAATTTTTAATTAGGAGCTCGGAGTGTTCGGTTTAGTACAGGGTATGCTGCAACCCAATATACTGCATCTAGCCAATTTGCTAGACGGCATTTCCTTGAACGTAATTCGAGCAACACCTCGGGCCTGAGCATCTACACAAGTTTATTGTTTAGACGTGGGATGTGACAACTCAAATTTTGTCGTAAGAGAAGCGCAGTGGCGCTTTTATTGAAGAAAAATTGAGCATTACTTTAAATTAGGACCTCGGAGGGCTGGCTTTGAATAGGTTTTACAGGCTACCCAATATACTGCATCTAGCCAATTTGCTGGACGGCATTTTCTTTGACGTAATTTGAGCAACACCTCTGCCCTGAGCATCTACACAAGTTTATTTTTAAGACGTAAGATATCACAACTCGAATTGTGCCATAAGAGAAACGCAGTGGCGCTTTCATTGAAGATAAATTGAGCATACATTTAAATTACGGAGTTTGGAGGGTTCGCTTTGGTATAGGTTATACAGCCTACCCCATTTGCTGCATCTAGCCAAATTCCTAGACGGCATTTGCTTTATCGTAACTTGAGCAACACCTCTGCCATCAGCATATAGACAAGTTAATTGTTAAGACATGCGATATCACAACTCAAATTTTGCCTTAATATAAACGCCGTGGCCCTGTCTTCGTAGATAAATTGAGCATAATTTTAAATTAGAGAGCTCCGAGGGTTCACTTTCGAATAGGTTATGCAGGCTACGTACTATATTGCATCCAGCCAATTTCCTAGACGGTATTTCCTTTTAAATAATTTGAGCAACACCTCCACCCTGAGCATCTACACAAGTTTATTGTTAAGACGTGCGATGTCGCAACTCAAATTTTGCCGTAAGAGAAACGCAATGGCGCTTTCATTGCAGAGAAAATGAGCATCTTTTTAAACTACGGAGCTCGGAAGTATCGCATTGGAATAGGTTAATCAGGCTACCCAATATACTGCATCTAGCCAATTTGCTAGACGGAATTTCCTGCCCTGAGCATCTAGACAAGTTATTGTTAAGATGTGCGATATCACAACTCAAATTTTGCCTTAAGAGAAACGCAGTGGCGCTTTCTTCGTAGAGAAATTGAGCATAATATTAAATTAAGGAGCTCGGAGGGTTCGCCTAGGAATCGGTTATGCAGGCTACCCAACATACTGCATCTAGCCAATTTGCTTGACGACATTACCTTTAACGTAATTTGAGCAACACCTCTGCCTTCAGCTTCTACACAAGCTATTGATAAGACGTGCGATATGACAACTCAAATTTGGCCATAGGTGAAACGCAGTGGCGCTTTCATTGGAGAGAAATTGAGCCCTATATAATATAAGGAGCTCGGAGGGTTCGATTTGGAATAGGTTGTACATGCTACCGAATATTCTGCATCTAGCCAATGTCTAGACGGCATTTCCTTTAACGTAATTTCAGCAACACGTCTGCCCTGAGCATCTACTCAAATTTATTGTTAAGACGTCTGATATGACAACAGAAATTTTGCCGTAAGAGAAACACAGTGGCGCTTTCATTGAAGAGAAAGTGAGCATAACTTTAAATTCAGGAGCTCGAAGGTTTCGCTTTAGTATAGGGTAAACAAGCTACCTAATATACTGCATCTAGTCAATTTGCTAGACGGCATTTCCTTTAACGTAACTTGAGCAACGCCTTTGCCCTGAGCATCTACACAAGTTTATTGTTAAGACGTGCGATATGACAACTCAAATTTTGCCGTTAGAGAAACGCAGTCGATTGAAGAGAAATTGAGAATAATTTTATATTAAGGTGCTCGTGGGGTTCGCTCTGGAATAGGTTAGGCATGCAACCCAACATACTGAATCTTGCCAATTTGCTAGACGGAATTTCCTTTACCGTATTTAAAGCAACCCCTCTGCCCTGAGCATTTACACAAGTTTATTGTTAAGACATGCCGTATGACAACTCAAATATTGCCGTAAGAGAAACGCAGTGGCGCTTTCATAGAATAGAAATATAGCATAATTTTAAATTAGGGACCTAGGAGGGTTCGCTTTGGAATAGGGTATACAGGCTACCCAATATACTGCATCTATCCAAATTGCTAGACGGCCTTTCCTTTAACTTAACTTGAGCAACAGCTCTGCCCTGAGCATCTACACAAGTTTATTGTTAAGACGTGCGATATGACAACTCCAATTTTGCCGTAAGAGAAACGCAGTGGCGCATTTATTGACGAGAAATTGAGAATAATTTTAAATTAGGGACCTCGGAGGGTTCGCTTTAGAATTGGTTATACAGGCTACCCAACATACTGCATCTTGCCAATTTGCTAGACGGCATTTCCTTTAACGTATTCAAAGCAACCCCTCTGCCCTGAGCATCTACACAAGTTTATTGTTAAGACGTGCGATATGACAACTCAAATTTGGCCGTAAGTGAAACGCAGTGGCGCTTTCATTGAAGAGAAATTGAGCCCAATATAATATAAGGAGCTCGGAGGGTTCGCTTTGGAATAGGTTTTACAGGCTACCCAATATACTGCATCTAGCCAAGGTCTAGACGACATTTGCTTTAACGTAATTTCAGCAACACGTCTACGATGAGAATCTACTAAAATTTATTGTTAAGACGTGTGATATGACAACACAAATTTTGCCCTAAGAGAAACACACTGGCGCTTTCATTGAAGAGAAATTGACCATAACTTTAAATTCTGCAGCTTGAAGGTTTCGCTTTAGTATAGGGTAAACAGGCTACCTAATATACTGCATCTAGTGAATTTGCTAGACGGCATTTCTTTTAACGTAATTTGAGCAAAACCTCTGCCCTGAGCATCTACACAAGTTTATTGTTAAGACGTGCGATATGACAACTCAAATTTTGCCGTAAGAAAAACGCAGTGGATTGAAGAGAAATAGAGAATAATTTTATATTAAGGAGCTCGTATGTTTCGCTTTGGAATAGGTTGTGCATGCAACCCAACATACAGCATCTTGCCAATTTGCTAGACGGCATTTCCTTTAACGTATTTAAAGCAACACCTCTGCCCTGAGCATCTACACAAGTGATTGTTAAGACGTGCGATATGACAACTCAAATTTTGCCGTTAGAGAAACGGAGTGGCGCTTTCATTGAAGAGAAATATAGCATAATCTTAAATTAGGGACCTTGGAGGGTTCGCTTTGGAATAGGATATACCAGCTACCCAATATACTGCATCTAGCCAATTTGCTAGACGGCATTTCCTTGAACGTAATTTGAACAACACCTCCGCCCTGAGCATCTACACAAGTTATTGTTATGACGTGCGATATGACAACTCAAATTTTGCCATAAGAGAAACGCCGTGGCGCTTTCATTGAAGAGAAATTGAGCATAACTTTAAATTAGGGAGCTCGGAGGGTTCGCCTAGGAATCGGTTATGCAGGCTACCCAATATACTGGATCTACGAATTTGCTAGACGGCATTTCCTTTCAGATAATTTCAGAAACACCTCTGCCTTGAGCATCTACACAAGTTTATTGTTAAGACGTGCGATATGACAACTCAAATTTAGCCGTAAGAGAAACGCAGTGGTGCTTTCATTGAAGAGAGATTGAGCATCTTTTTAAATTACGGAGCTCGGAGAGTTCACTTTGGAACTGGTTATGCAGGCTACCCAATATACTGGATCTACGAATTTGCTAGACGGCATTTCCTTTCAGATAATTTGTGAAACACCTCTGCCTTGAGCATCTACACAAGTTTATTGTTAACAGTTGCGATATGACAACTCAAATTTTTCCGTAAGAGAAAAGCTGAGGCGCTTTCATTGAAGAGAAAATGAGCATAATTTAAATTAAGAGCTCGGAGGGTTCGCTTTGGAATAGGTTATACGGGCTATTTAATATACTGCATCTAGTCAATTTGCTAGACGGCATTTCCTTGAACGTAATTTGAGCAACATCTCTGCCCTGAGCATCTAGACAAGTTAATTGCTAAGACGTGCGATATCACAACTCAAATTTTGCCATAAGAGAAACGCAGTGGCGCTTTCTTCGTAGAGAAATTGAGCATAATTTTAAATTAAGCAGCTCGGAGGGTTCGCTTTGGAATAGGTTATGCAGGCTACCCAAGATACTGCATCTAGCCAATTTCCTAGACGGCATTTCCTTTAACGTAACTTGAGCAACACCTTTGCCTTGAGCTTCTACACAAGTTTATTGTTATAACGTGCGATATGACAACTCAAATTTTGCCATAAGAGAAACCAGTGGCGCTTTCACTGAATGGAAATTGAGCATAACTTTAAATTAGGAGCTCGAAGGGTTCGCTTTAGTATAGGTTAAACAGGCTACCTAATATACTGCATCTAGTCAAATTGCTAGACGGCATTTCCTTTAACCTAATTCGAGCAACACCTCTGCCCTGAGCATCTACACAAGTTTATTGTTAAGACGTTCGATATGACAACTCAAATTTTCGCGTAACAGAAACGCAGCAGCGCTTTTATTGAAGAGAAATTGAGCATAACATTAAATTAGGGGCCTCGAAGGGTTCACTTTGGGATAAGTTACGCAGGGTACCCAACATACTGCATCTAGCCAGTTATCTAGACGGCATTTCCTTTACCGTAATTTGAGGAACACCTCTGCCCAGAGCATCTACACAAGCTTATTGTTAAGACTTGCAATATGACGATTTAAATTTTCCCGCAAGAGAAAAGCTGTGGTGCTTTCATTGAAGAGAAATTGAGCATAATTTAAATAGGGAGCTCGGAGGGTTCGCTTTGGCATAGGTTATACAGGCTATTCAATATACTGCATCTAGCCAATTTGCTAGACGGCATTTCCTTGAACGTAATTTGAGCAACACCTCTGGCCTGAGCATCTACACAAGTTTATCGTTAAGGCGTGCGATATTACAACTCAAATTTCGCCGTAAGAGACACGCAGTGGCGCTTTCATTGAAAAGAAGTTGAGCATATATTTCAATAAGGTGCTCGGAGGGTTCGCTTTGGTATAGGCTATACAGGCTACCCAACATACTGCATCTTGCCAATTTGCTAGACGGCATTTCCTTTAACGTATTTAAAGCAACCCCTCTACCCGGAGCATCTACACCAGTTTATTGTTAAGTCGTGCGATATGACAACTCAAATTTTGCCGTAAGAGAAACGCTGTGGGGCTTTCATTGAAGAGAAATTGAGAAAATATTTAAATAAGGAACCTCGGAGGGTTCGCTTTGGAATGTGTTATACAGGCTACCCAACATACTGCATCTTGCCAATTTGCTAGACGGCATTTGCTTTAACGTATTCAAAGCAACCCCTCTGCCCTGAGCATCTACAGCAGTTTATTGTTATGACGTGCGATATGACAACTCAAATTTCGCCCTAAGAGACACGCAGTGGCGCTTTCGTTGAAGAGAAATTGAGCCCAATTTAATATAAGGAGCTCGGAGGGTTCGCTTTTGAATAGGTTATACAGGCTACCCTATGTACTGCATCTAGCCAATTTGTACACGGCATTTCCTTTAACGTAATTTGAGCAACACGTCTGCCCTGAGCATCTGCTAAAATTTATTGTTAAGACGTGCGATATCACAACACAAATTTTGCCGTAAGAGAAACGCAGTGGCGCTTTCATTGAGGAGAAATTGAGGATAACTTTAAATTAGGAATCTCGAAGGGTTCGCTTTAGTATAGGTTAAACAGGCTATCTATAATACTGCATCTAATCAACTTGCTAGACGGCATTTCCTTTAACCTAATTTGAGCAACACCTCTGCCCTGAGCATCTACACAAGTTTATTGTTAGGACGCGCGATATGACAACTCAAATTTTGCCGTAAGAGAAACGCAGTGGCGCTTTCATTGAAAAGAAATTGAGCATAATTTTAAATTAAGGAGCTCGCAGGTTTCGCATTGCAATAGGTTATGCAGGGTTCCCAACATACTGCATCTAGCCAATTTGCTACACGGCATTTCCTTTAACGCAATTTGAGCAACACCTCTGCCCTGAACATCTACAAAAGTTTATTCTTAGGACGTGTGATATGACAACTCAAATTTGGCCATAAGAGAAACGCAGTGGTGCATTCATTGAAGAGAAATTGAGCACATATTGAATTTAGGGACCTCGGAGTGTTCGTTTTGGAATAGGCTATACAGGCTACCCAACATACTGCATCTTGCCAATTTGCTAGACGGCATTTCCTTTAACGTATTTAAAGCAACCCCTCTGCCCTGAGCATCTACAGCAGTTTATTGTTAAGACGTGCGATATGACAACTCAAATTTTTCAGTAAGAGAAACGCAGTGGCGCTTTCACTGAAGAGAAGTTGAGCATTATTTACATTAAGGTGCTCGCTGGGTTCGCTATGGAATTGGTTATACAGGCTACCCAACATACTGCTTCGAGCCAATTTGCTTGACGGCATTTCCTTTAACGTATTTAAAGCTTTCCCTCTGCCCTGAGCATCTACAGCAGTTTATTGTTAAGACGTGCGATATGACAACGCAAATTTTGCCGTATGAGAAACGCAGTGGCGCTTTCATTGAAGAGAAGTTGAGCATATTTTTAAATTAAGGTGCTTGGAGGGTTCGCCTTGGAATAGGTTATACAGGCTACCCAATATACTGAATCTAGCCAATGTCTAGACGGCATTTCCTTTAACGTAATTTGAACAACACCTCTGCCCTGAGTATCTACACAAGCTTACTGTTAAAGGGGCCCTGAAACGGTTCGGACATATTTTGTAGACGCGTAGGGCACAGCCTAAGTAGAACATTCGCACCACA